>NW_027069745.1:650625-785625 GCF_002906115.3 Quercus suber
TTCTAAAACAAAAAAAAAAAAAAAAAAATAGAAGTTTCTCAATGGCAAAAAATTTTTGAAACCCCCCCCCCCCCCTCCCCCCAAAAATATATATATCACCACGAGCGCTTTGTAGAGGAAACCATGAAAAACATCCCTAGTATTAGTGAGATTAGGCTTAGTATGGGATCCTACAGTAGGGAACTCCAGATGATCTTTCGTTTTCCTCTTGCATGCTCTTCCGTCATGTGACCTCTTGTACTATTAAAAGTAGCATGCTTCCTTCGAATTTTATCTATCTATTTCAGACAGACTTTGCTACTTCTGCTGTAGAATTTTTTCACAGGGTTGATCGCACTGCTAGAATGGTCAGTTTGGACTTGTCACTGTCCTGTACACTGAATACAAATGGGATCTTGTTGCTGCAGTTCGTCAAGCAGAGGAACTTGGTCAGCCTGTAGTAATTCTTGATATTTGTAATTTGATACTTGAAGATGTGTTTCAGATGAATAGGCAGATTTTATGCTACTTAGGCCCAGATTTTAAACAACTAACAATGATCCAGCAATTCTATTTATTCCCCCTAAAGTAGTGTTAGTCAAAATTACAATTCTCATTGATCTTTTTATCATACATGAATGCTAGTCTTAGTTTTCTATATCATACATGAATGCAAGTCTTAGTTTGCTACTGATGGATTGCAAATTCCATATATGGTTCCCTATCTTTTGTTGCCTATATTTGCACCTTCTTGAATGGTGACCGGTTATTTTCTTATGTCTGCAGGAGGCAGCATTTAGCAGGAAAAGAAGCTTCCAAAACAAGCTTAAGAAGAGAGGTAACACTGTAACTTTGATTTGGGAAAATTATCGTATCTGCATAAACATGATATACTGCAAATATATGAAAGGATGCCCTAACACATCAAATTTTGTAGTAGAATAAAATTTGCATTTTTTTTATTTGGGTACAAATTCTCTGAAATTTCCAATAACTAGAGAAGTACAGTTTTGTTATGATACTAAATTTGAGCTTATGATTTAGCGGGTGTGGCCAATGTCAGGGACGTGTCAATTGTTGAAGAGAATGTGTTACAGGATAAAATGACTAGATTATGAGGAACTTGGTACGTAAAGAAACATAACTTGTCTTTATATATACAAAGGAATCCTAGCAATGTAAATGGTATAATATTTATCTCTTTGAATTATATATATCTAATTAAGAAACAGGTCACGAAGTGATATCTCTCTCTAAATTTGAATGTGTTCCTTACTTTCTTGGTCCAAAAATGTTCAATTTATAAAAGTCCTTGGGTCAATAATTAGAGTTGCATTCTACATCTTTAGTCAGACTCCCATTTAAAAATGTTCCTTTCACTCTTGTTACTAAATGTTCCCATTCTACTTCCCAAGTCCTTATGTCAGTAATTAATGATGGAGAACCTCTTGTCTTTCCATATTTACATGAGTTGATATGTAGATATGTATCTCCAGTTCGTGGGTCTAGTAGAATCTAGAGGTTAAGATCTAAGTCAAACGTATTCCACATGCCTGTTAACTGTTAAGTGATGATTTCTTTTGCAAAGGCTGATAATTTAGTGGAAACTAATTTACTGTGTGGTACATGCACTTTGTGGTTATGCTAATTGATTTTGTTGGACCTAGTTGATGCTGAATCGCTGATTGATTGAGGAATCAGACAATCAGGGAGATTTATTTCCATATTTAATGTAATTTTATTATGAGTTTTTTCCTTTCCATGAATGGTGTAATTTGAAACCTTACTTAAAAGGGTCCTAGAATTTCACTTTTATAGAGGCTTGACCATGGATTAATAAAATTTTATTTATAAATTTTCTTCCAATGCTTGGTGTCTACTCCAGGCAAACCAAGATACTAAAGACTAGATTTCATTTTTCTTTTTCTTTAACCGGTTGATGCCAACTGTAAGTAACTCTAATTGAGTACTCCTAGGTTTTATCTTCCCTCAAACACATTCCCTTTTGAGAGTTCATTGTGTTGCATCACTTTGATCTTGAAAGCTCCCCACCTCTCCTTCTTGTATGTTTTAGGGTAAGTTTGGAAGATCAGTTTACTAAAAACATCGAAGTTGGATAGCTTGAATGAAAATGAAGTCAGGGGATAATTGTTGGGAAAAGTGCAGTTGTGAAACATGTTGAGAATTACAGAACACAGCTTTAAGGCCATTTGGGGTGTGAGAAAAAGAGATTTCTTCCCCATAGTTGTTCCACATTGTGGCCTTTCTTATTCTGTTATTTGCATTCATTCATAGCTTAACAATACAAATTCTTCCACAAAGTTGTTATATTGTATGAGATTGACGGTCTTGTTGGCTGCCACTCCCTATATTGTTTTTACATATGCAATAAGGTATCAGTTTAAAACATGGGACATGTTTTGTTCACGGACGGATCTGCCTTATTCATGCGCCAAACTCAAAACACTTCAATTCATGTAAAACTACGACAAAATTAGCTGTCATGTTAAGAAACAACACACACTTTAATAACCATCAAATGACACACACATGATAGTTTAATAACACCCACACACGTGTGTTATGAAACAACACACAATATCTCAAAAATGAAAAAGACACCAAAAAAAAAATTACAATTTATTGAGGTGCCAAAATAATTGATATATAACATCATATTGATATGAGTCAAACCACACTACATCACATCACATTATGGCTTGTTTAGATTCAATGGAAGGAGGACAAGTAGAGTAGAGTTGGCCAAAAATTACCCTAATTTTCGGCCAACTCTACCCTATTCCTCCTCTCTCTTTTAATTTTCGGTCAACTCTACTCTGAATATCAAATATTTGTGAATTAGAACTTTTAATATCAACCATTTGTGAATTTTTTTAGGCTAGTCTTATTGAATGTTTTTTTTCCTCAAGTGGATTGAGGAATCACATGAAATTTCTTAAAAGTGGAACAGGGACAAAATATGGGCTACCAGATTTGGGCTCTGTCGCTTTGGGCACTCTACGTGTCAACCACGCAACCTCCAGTTTTCCAATGGTAGAATAGGATTCCAACGGACAACACGTGGTAGACTTTTGCTGTTTCAGACATGGGAGCCACTGGTCAGTGGATCCTTTTTTAGGTTGAGTGGTAAAGGCTTTTTAGCTAGGTTGTCTTTGATGGTTTGTGGACATGATTGATTTATTTACTGGGCAAGTATGCCCATCTAGAAGAAATATTAGGCCTTGGTAGGTATCCGACTGCATATAATGGAGATTAGATTCAATCAACAGATATCCCTTGGCCTCCTCTGTTGATTGAATTGTTTTCATATCTTAGAGTGGGATTCCAGCAGCTGGACCATGCCGAAAACTATGTTTAAATTAATGTTAGACTCAAAAAGATTTCACGTGATTGGTCAATAAATACTGGTGGGGTTTTAAGGAGAACAAAGAAGATGTACTTAAGACGGAAAGTGGAATTTAAACGTATATGTTGATAATGTGTGAAATGAAATGGCTAAATGTATTAATTAAAAGAGTGGCTAAAGATGTACCTTGGAGAATTTGAAGATGAAGAGGGAGAAAAGAATATTTATAAACTTGCTAAACAATGGAAATGAAAACAAGAAACTTAAATGGTGTTTTGTGCATTAAAAATGAAGATCAAAGAGTGAAGAGATGGAAAAGTTTTTCTTACAAGCATGTTTATGAAAGCGAAGTGAAAAATTGTAGAGATTTGGGTAGAGGATAGAAACTGTAGATTTGCTTGAAGAATTAGGATAAATAATGTAAGGGATGCAAAAAGCTGGTGGACCAAATGAAATCCCCATTGAAGTTTGGAAGTGCCTAGGGGATGCAAGATGTATATTGGTTCACAAGCTTTTTCAATAAGATCTTAACTATTAACAAAAATGTGTAGTAAGTGGTTGAGAAGTACTTTAATATCTATTTACAATAACAAAAGAGATATTCAAAATTGTATAAATTACCATGAAATTAAACTTATGAGCCATACTATGAAACTTTGAGAGAGAGTGAGTGAACATAGATTAAGACATGAAAGCACAATATCAAATAATCAATTTGCTTTTATGCAAGGATAATCTACTATGCTAGTTGTTTTCTTACTTACATTTATTCGAAAAATAGAAAGAGGTCTGTAAAGATCTTGACATGATTTTTGTTGACCTAGAGAAAGCATATGATAGCACCTTAAAGAGGTTATGTTATGGGCTTTGGCAAAGAAACAAGTTCATCTAAAGTATACTAAGTTGATTAAAGAAATGTGTGATGGAGCTGTAACTAATATAAGAACTAGTGGAGACATTACAAGTGAGTTTCCTATAATTATATGTTCGCATCAAGGATCATCATTTATATTTTTTTGCAACAGTAATGATGAGCCCACTAAATCAATTTAAGAGAAAGTACCTTGGTGCATAGTTGTCAAAATGTGAATTGTATCATGAATCAATTTTTGATTTTTCTATATCGTGTATCGTATCATATCGTGTATTGTAAGATATACAAATACTTAATAAAATTTATAAAAATTATAGATATACATACATAAAGGGAATATTTATTATAAATTTTGAATATGTTTAGTTAATGACTAATTTATTTATCACTTATTTAATAATATTTAACAAGCTAATTAAATAAATCAAACTAGCACGTATTTATGACATACACATTCAAATTCCTTAATTTCAAAAGTGATAATATATTACAAATGACTCAAAAATAATAATTCATTTTCATCATATTGGATAATCAACCCCATCTAAAGTCAATGCTATTATCATGTTTAACATTTTGCAAACTTATTTCTTAATTAAAATTTTCTTCATTGTTGTGGGGCTTATGGGCCTGATAGCCTCGACCCATCATGAAACAGGCCCAAGGCCCAGGCCGAGGAGCATAGGCTATTTGTTGTTAGGGTAGGGGAAAGTCTCTTTTCCCAATCCACGCCGAGGACAACCTTATCCTCGGCCTGACAAAGGTGATTTTGGGGAAAGACAAACCCCAAAATAAGCTATCGCTCTCACATTTAATGCACTCAACTAACCCCCCCTGGAAATGGTCTTTCTAAATTCATTCTCCTCAGCTTCAAGTAAGTATATGCAAAGCTTAGTTGATGTAAATCGGTCAACTTCGTTGAACCAAAGACAAGAAAAACAATTTGACATTGGTGTATGTACCCGTACTATAAAGGAAACTTCAGGAAGGACCAAAAGTAGATGGCTATAACATGTTTCAAATCAACAATGCTAAAGAAAACAAAAACTTCACAACTTTACCAGAAACCAAACATAATCTTTTGAATTTAGTTACAAATATCCATTCAAAATTATTTATAAATATCCATTGAACACCCAACCAACATGACAACACCCCGGCGAAGACAACAATCAGCAATACCTGAGAGGGGTTTCAATAAGAGGAGGAGCAGCGGCGAGTCAGTGGGTCAGTGGCTGTCGTCGGCGGCTGCTTGGGCTTGTGCTGTCGCCGGCGGCAGCTACTGCTTGGGCTATTGTCGGCAGTGGCTAGGGCATGGAGTTTCAGGTGGCGGCTGGGTTTGATTTCTTTCCTCTCCCTTTCTCTCTCGCTGTGGTTTTACAGTGGGCAGAATTTTTTTTTTTTTTTTTTTTAAATTTGGTACCGGTTAATATTTTTCCTCACTTATTTTGTAATTTTTTAATTAAAAATATGCCACGTCATTAAAGGAAATGTCAAATCATTGTGAAGTTAGCCACATAAGTAACACCGTTAACAAAAATTAGTAAAAGGACCAATACAACTCAGTTTTAAAAGTTAAGGGACTAGTTGTACTCGCTTTAAACTTAAGGGACCAATTGCGCACATAGGATAAACTTCAGGGACCAATAGTGTAGTTTCGCCAAAAAAATTCATATATTTTGTTTCATATATGGAAAATACTTATATAATTCTGGAGCAATTAATGTTTCAGGCTCTCACATATGAGATGAGCTCTACTTATGAGTCGTCCCATGAGGTACATTCTTATATGAGAGCTGGGACCACTGCTCGAAGACTAGGTAAATATTACCCTTCACATGTGAGGAAAAAACCATATATTTTGAGTGGTTTCCATCACATTTCAAGTTGGATGTGACAGAGACTTGAAGGGAATCCCACGGTTTTCATACATAAATACCACGGTGGTAAAGGGTTGGTATAAGTTAGCCAAGGTTTGTCCCACGAAAGTTACAATTGGTACGTACAGGTACCTTGTCTTCTTCTCATATTTAATATCACATTTACTACCCATCCACTCCCACATGGTCTACGTTAGATGCACATTATTATGGTCGGTAATGTAAAATGAAACGTGATAATATGGACCATTGTATTCTATAGTTCTATGATCATCACATACACATTAAACTTTGACTTTACATGCATCTGTTAATTAATGCATGGATATGTATACTTTCTTTTGTTGACAATTTGTTTTATGATTTGCATGCTCTTGATCAAAACAAACACGTGACACGTGCATGGGCCATTCCGAGCTATTTGGCCTGATTAAAGGAGCAAATGAAATATAAGAACAAAACTTAAGTACAATATTTTAGGTGTTATTTTTTAGATTCTCCTTTTAAGATTCAGTCATGTGCTTATTTAACTAAAAAATACATCCCATGAGAGAAAATTCATATGACAGAATCTTAAAAGGAGAATTTAAGGAACAATACTTAAGTACTGTACTTAAGTCTTGTTTTCTCTTACTAAGCCACAAAAGCAGCTACCAAAAAAAAGGACTAAGCCACAAAAGTAAAAATGTACTCTTTTTTTTTTAAAAAAAAGAAAGACTTTGAAATTTTTATTAACATAAACCAGCTATAATATTAGTCTGAAATACATGTTTAAGTTGTTATGGAATATCTTCCTTTCACACTGAAAAGTTTGAAATATTTATTGTATGTTTGACTAGATTATGAACCTCATGTTTAGTAAGACCACCTAAAAGAATCTAAGGTAGTTTTAACATCCTAAGTAAAAGTACCAAAGAAACCCAAAGATTGTGCCTCATTTGCAAGAGCTTTCATGACCACCTCAGAATTACCTTCTAAAAGAACAAAAATATACTTCAATTGGAAATAAATGAAACCAAAATTAATTACCAAATTAGCTACAATAAAATGTCGTGTGGTCCATCGACAATGGATGGGCAAATTTAGAGATAGCGGCCAATATGTAATATTGGGGCAAAACACACACACGTGTGTGTGAGAGAATTTAAAAGATCTATTGTTGGATTAGAGTTTAATCTTATAATCTATATGCTTGTAAAATTTCAAGATAATTTAAGATCAATAACTAAGTTTTCAATCAAATGTTTAAATTTTAAGTTTTTGTATTTGAAAATGTGTATTTTAATCAAATAGTAAGTAGAATCTGTTTGATTGGAAACTCAGTAAACCTTTTATGTTGGTGTTTGATTATGTAAAAAGTTTTTATATGGTTTTATGTGGCAGGGGAGGTTTTATGAAATAAAGCAATCTCAGATCCATACTACCCCAGCTTCATAAAACTATTTTGTTCTTTAAAAAAAAAAAAAAAAAAAAAATCAAAGTAGTGGATCCCCAAACACAATTTTTTTTGCTTGCCACATGTTCTCAAGCCAAAGCCTATCTCAGGGAAAATTTATTTATTTATATATATATATATATATATTTTGAGTGTCTTTATCACGGCAATTCGATATAAATAGATTTTAACTTATTACGTTAACTCCTAATGATAATTCTTTATTATCAAACCAAGACATTAATCAGTTTTTGGTATAGGCGATGATTAAACCCTAGATCTTTTATTCAACTATCAAAGACTTTACTAGTTGAACTAACTGAAACTCACACGACAATTTAATCTTTGAATCAAAGATCTCACATAATAATAAAAAACTATATATGTCCTTCTATACCACACTGAAACTCTAGCCTCCACTAATCTTTTTCTCTTCTATCTCTTAAGTTTTTTACCATTTCGAACTCTGTATTTGTCTATAGACCCAAATTTTAACTACTTGAAATAATAAAAGAAATGCTAAATTATACATAATTTTTTTAAGAGCATTAATTCAAGGCAGTGGGATACAGTTGTACATGAACATTGCCATATATATATATATATATTTTTTTTTTTTTGGTAAACAGGGGAATTCATTTAACTAAAAATCAGCAACATGAGAGCAGAAGCGCTCATAAACAATTCCAACAGTATCCAAATTAAATTGCCGTGCACCCCGACGAGCAAGTGCATCTGCACACATATTGGCCTCCCTAAAATAGTGAAGAATTCTAACTCTTGGGATTTGCTTGACTCTATCTTTGCAATCTGCTACCAGAACGTCATTGCCATTCAAGCCCGAGTTCTCTTTATCCAAAAGATCCACTACTAATTTTGCATCCAATTCCACCTCCACAGCAGGTAGCCTTAGATTGATGCAAATGTTCAATCCGTCTCTCAAAGCCCATAGCTCCGCCGCAACACTTGTAGTACACCTAATAGCTCTTGCATAGCCTAATATCCCACTCCCCATTAGAATTTCTTATGATACCTCCTCCACCAACAAGTCCGGGAAACATTGCTATATTCCTAGCACTTTTATAATAATTTATTTTAGGAGATTAAATTACATGTTTAAATTTTAGGTTGATTAATATTTTAATTTGATTGTTATTAACTATGAATTGATTATTTTTGTTTTCTTTATTTTAATTATATGAAACATATATTTGTAGTCAATTGAAATTATGCAAAAACCTATTTATAATAACGATTCATATTCAAATTCTAAATCAACTCGTATTGAAATATTACAAACCTTCCAATTGAAAAAACTAAACTAAGTATGAGAAGTAAATTAAAATTTATGTCTATATTATATTATATTTTGTTTGACAATCACATTAGTATATATATATATATATGTTTATGTTTTTATTTATTTATTAATATCTATTAATATTTGTTAGATTAATTTTACTTTCAATCTTATCCATTTTTCTACAACAGGTATACATCAATTGATTTTTAATATAGATAAGATTTGAACTCCATATTGTCTTTTTTTTTTTTTTTTTTTTCCTGTATTAAAATCATGACTGAGCCACAGCCTTTAAGATTGGCTTTTTCATTAATGTTGATGTCCAGATTCTCTAATGATATGTCAAAATAGAACAATGTAAAAAATATCGGTTCCAATAGCTAAACTAAAAATTGGTCATCAAAGCCAATTTTAAAACATTGGTTTCTCTATTATTTGTAGTTGGTATTGGTTTAGAAAAAATATATGTATATATATATATATTAATTAGAGAAAGTCCATGAACACAAAAATTTTGACACCTACTGATGTAACAAATTATTAATGATAGGTTAAAAAATAATTTCAGTAGTGAACCCAAATAAGAATCAATAAAAATTTGTCAACTCAACAATTGTAAAAAAATGTTGTCTATGTATGTAGCATTGCTCTAATAATAATAATGGTTGCTTAACTACCAAACCTATACTCTTTGTCAAATACTCTTTGAGAAGCCTTATTTGACCAAAAAAGTGCTCTGTAGCTATCTGCTTCTTACGACTTTGCTGCATTGAACAGAAAAAAGAGTATCATTAGTTGTTACCTTTGAATTTGTTAGGCCAATGATTGAACTGCATGTAGTTGTTTGGGTCCTTAAAGCATGGGTCAAATTACTGATTATTAAACTAATAATGCTTAGAAGTTAGTACATGTACTACAGACATTTGGTGCAGATAATAAACGTGCAGTAGCCCCCATAATCCTACAATTTTTAAGTTTAGTCTTCACATCATATAATTGCCTAAATGAGACTTTCTTCATATTTGAAGTTTCCACTGTAGCAGTCGATGCAAATTTACATTGAGTTTTCCCCATCCGATCATATCCCACCCATGAATTTCACATCATATAAAAAAAAAAAAAAAAAAAAACCCTTCATGATTTTCATCCATATTCTCTTGTTTAAAGAACATTCATATAAACATGCAGTGGACTCTAAAATCCAATCTTCTAAAAATTATTTCACAGAGAAAAGGAATGAACATTTTTCCAAGTGCTGTAGGCAAGCTAATTCATTCACATTTCATTTCAGCTGAAGTAACAAGAGTACTCTCCCTTTCTTTCTTTCTTTTTGGATAAAAAAACAAGAGTACTTGTCCTGTTTTACTGTTTTAGGGAGAGAGACAAAGAGAGCCAAAGAAACAATATCTTCATGCACAAAAATCAGTTGGTGGAGCTTGCAATATTAATTAGTCACTTCCCCATCATCAGATGCGTGGCTAGAAAGCCAATTCGATCTTCCATCAGGTATTACGTATTAGGCTGATATACCCTACGTAACATATTTAAGATCACCATCACCATCAGCATAGTGCATAGATCACCATGGGCCAATACTTCAAGATATAATTGTGTGGCGCCCAATAAAAATTTATATATATATATATATATATTCGAGGCAAATAAGGGTTTTTAAACCCTCCTCTATAACAAATTATTGCTGCCCAACATTGTAATATAAGGTGTCGTCATTGGATTCTAGTCAAATCTCACTGAAAAGATTGAGATTTTTGTTTGTTCATGACCAAATCCGAGTTTTATTGATTTTTTTTTTTGATTGGACCCTTCCTAGTATGTAATCCAGCCCTATTCTTTCAATTATTGATGTCAGTTTTACTTAATTCTAAGAAATTTGGTACGAATTTGAGAGATTTCAACTTTAAGTTTAGGGGCATAATTTGATCTGGGGTTTATGTTTTCTGGTTTTGAGTTCTATAAATTCATCAAACAAAAATTTTGATAATTAATGAGAATGTAGAAATTAAATTAAAACTTTGTAATATAATTTTAGTTGAAGGAGAATTTTAAAGTTTTCTTAGAATTTAGGTAATTGGATTTTATGTTGACTAAAATATTGGTAATAATTAAAGTTTAATCTATAATAAACTATTTTTTTTTTTTAATGGATATAATAATGATGGATATAAACTATTTTAATAACTAATGAGTGTAGACATTTGTCTGAAGATAGCCACATGACATAACTACAACTTCTAGATAATAACTAATTTTAAATAAAAAATATATTAATAGGACTAGTTATTCTATTATCAAAAATAAAGATTACTATTCTTATCACCATCTTCATCCAATGTACCAAATATACCATAACTCATAATAGTGAATGTCTAAGAGTGAAATTGAGGATCCTAAATGAAAATTCACAACTCTTAATAGCTCAAACTATGGTCAGGTAAAGATAAATTAACAAATTTGGGTATTTAGAAATAAAATTTGTTACATTAGATTAGGGCTTTTAATCTATTAGTTGTTTAACTTTAATCCAAAAAATTTAATTCCTTAAAGTTTTGACCTAGCTAGGTCAGATTTAGGAATTTTAATGATATAAGTGCTTTGATCTCAATGGAAGGTTCCTGCGTGAAATTAAGGTGCAAAATTGCAGATTTGATTAATGTTAATTTGGTGAGGTGATTAAAGAATTATGATTAATTAAATTTTTGGTAAGTTAAAAGGAGGGGGGGGGGTTCTTGGAAATTAGGGTTTTTATTTATCTAAGTTTGATTTTTAAAATGAGAAGCATTTATATGGAATTGATTGAATTGAGGTGTGATCAATTATGGCTAGTTTAATTTATGATAGTTTTATCTTAAGAACTAAGCAATTACTAATAGATAAAATAATAAATTTGGATCTTGGAATTAGAGATACTTTCACTTGAAGTGATACTATAAGTGTGAGATTTAACACATTCTTACTTAATTTGATGGTAGTATACTTCTTTGGCATAGGCTCTGATGATCTTGGTGACAAATCTTGTGATGTGTGACTTTGGTTAATTAGTTATTGTGTGCACCAGGGTCTCACACGTAATGCTGACCTCTTTTCCTTTTTTTATAATGCACCTTTGAAATATCCTAGCCATTTGCATCAATCCTTGTATTTCACTCAATTGAAACTTGTAACATATCACTTCTTGTCCTTAATAGGGGGGGGGGTTCTTGGAAATTAGGGTTTTTATTTATCTAAGTTTGATTTTTAAAATGAGAAGCATTTATATGGAATTGATTGAATTGAGGTGTGATCAATTATGGCTAGTTTAATTTATGATAGTTTTATCTTAAGAACTAAGCAATTACTAATAGATAAAATAATAAATTTGGATCTTGGAATTAGAGATACTTTCACTTGAAGTGATACTATAAGTGTGAGATTTAACACATTCTTACTTAATTTGATGGTAGTATACTTCTTTGGCATAGGCTCTGATGATCTTGGTGACAAATCTTGTGATGTGTGACTTTGGTTAATTAGTTATTGTGTGCACCAGGGTCTCACACGTAATGCTGACCTCTTTTCCTTTTTTTATAATGCACCTTTGAAATATCCTAGCCATTTGCATCAATCCTTGTATTTCACTCAATTGAAACTTGTAACATATCACTTCTTGTCCTTAATAATTGTGTATTTGATACATTGTATATTCTTACATCTTGCATGGTAATTGTAAACATGTTGTGGTCCTTTTTGAGTATATTTAATCCTACTTGTGATTTATAATCCATGAATTATTTTAGTGACACATGCTCATGCGTATAGGACCAATACATGGGCAATGATTTGGATTTAAAAAAAAAAAAAAAAAAAAGACTCATTTGTCATTGACTTATAGTCAAACTAAGACTCTAACCTAACACAATTTATTTAAAATCCTAATTGATAATTCAAATTCAAATGGGAATAATCTCAATTAATTAGACATGGTCGTTAAGATACGTTAACTTATTAAATTTTCTCTAATTTATGTTGCAAATTGCTATTGCCTTCATCTTTGTTGAAAATATCACGCGAATGATCATTCAGTGTTCCCTGCGCACCTAATGCCAACTCAATTAAAAATAGATGGGCTGAAATGAATACATGCAAAGCCCAAATACCCAAGCATAAGACTTTTTGGACTTTTAAACCCAATAATAATCCAATAAAACACAAACCGGATTAAATGGCCTGCAATTTTGCAAGTCTAAGCTTAAATGACAGTCAAGTAAGCTGGAATTTATGATCAGCAACCTAATTGGGCTAGATGACCCACACACACTCAAAAGTAGACTTAAATGATCCACAATTAAGCCAGAGATTATGGTGCGCAAAAACTAAAATTGGGCTTTATGATACATAGGTTTCTAGAACATTGTGAATGCATAAACTATTTGGACAAAATGACCTACACAAGATCGGGCTAAAGTACCCATAATAAATTGGGCTTTATAACCAATGAAACTTAGCCCATACAGATTGGGCCCCCTATTTGCACTAAATCTGCTAGCAAGAGAAGAAGCAAGCCATGACACTCAAAAGCCCACTAGCAATGCTGGTACTAAAACAAAATGGCAAATTATAAAACTTTTGTCACAGCTCCCTTAACAGTGGATTTATTTAGTCCTTACTTTTCAGGTTTTTGGGCTTTCTTATGACAGGCTAAGTAGTGGGCTTTCTTTTGGGCTTTGTTATTTCAGGCTTGAAGTGTTATGGCTGCAATTAGCAACCCACTAGGCAGTGTGACTTATGGTCTTGGATTCCCCAAAATATTGGGTCTTACAAAGATACATAGCAATCCACAGAAGGAAAACCCCAACACCATCATTTCACCGCTAGGATATGGGAAGATATTATAGCACTTTATAGATGAAAAGTAAAACATATATATCCTTGGAATTTGGAAGAATTGATGCTACCATCTTTGTCAAGTTTCTCCGTGGCGAACTGTGTGACCTTTTGATGCTTTTCTAGAATACTACTAGCCATGGGAAAAAGAAGAAGTAATGATTAGATAAATTTTAAATTTTATTTGTATCACAAAATAAAAATAAAAATTATTTGATTTTTAAAATACATAAAAATTTACATTAATTAAAAGAGACATTAATTTTAAGAATTTTGATAATTATGTCTTAAAAAGTTAATTTCATTCTTATAAAATTGTGACTGATCCCAGTCCAACATTTTATTATTTTATTTTGACATATAACTTACACCCCAATAGTTGTGAATATATTGTAATAACAACAAAATGTCATGACATTTTTAGTTGTGCTAGTTCTCGGTATAATATTTTTTATTTTATTTTATTTTATTTTATTTTGATCCATAAGGAATTGACACATGCGTCACAATATTTTTATAATATCTCTATGCATACATTGTACTTAATTACAATGTAAATTTATATTGTAAACACAAAAAAATTGGCAAATTTTGTACACATTTATAAAATTTGTACAAAATTTACCATTTTTTGTGCAAATGTGTATAATATTAACCACTTTTGTGTATTTACAATGTAAACATATAAAGATCTAAAAAAAAAAAAAAAAAAGAACAAAGCTCAAACCTACTGGCATACTTGAAGGGAAAAGGAAAAAAAAAAAAAAAGGAAAAAGAAAAAGTGCACCTCATTAATTGAATAAACCAAAAAAAAAAACATTATTCATGAGCTTTTGGCTCTTTTATATAGTTAATAGATATGCCAGCTTACATAAATATTATATATATATATATATATATAAAACACACACACACACACAAATAGATAACTGGGAAAAAAAAACTTTAGGCATTGTAGAAATTAATGTTAAAATGTTATGGACTTAGCATTTTTTTATTTGATCTATAAGAAAATGGTACCTCAACAATTGTGAAAATATTGTGATAACAATAAGTGTTGTAACATTTTCTCAAAACATTTATTTTTAGTTGTGGTTGGTCACAGTCTCATATTTTATTATTTTATTTCGACTTGTAAGAAATTGACACATCAATAATTGTGAAAATATTGTGAAATTTGTTGTGTCAATATAACAAGATATATACCAACTTACATCAATATTTGAAAGAAGAAAAAAAACACAAACCGATTACTAAAATTAAAAAAAAAAAAAAAAAAAAAGGCATTGTAGCTATTGTGCCAGTTGAATAAACCAAAAACACTACACAATAAGTGTTGTAACATTTTCTCAAAATATTTATTTTCAATTGTGGTTGGTCACAGTCTCATATTTTATTATTTTATTTCGGCTTATAAGAAATTGACATGTCAATAATTGTGAAAATATTGTGAAATTTGTTGTGTCAGTATAATAATATATATACCAGCTTATATAAATATTTAAAAGAAGAAAAAAAACACAAACCGATTATTGGGGGGAAAAAAAACCTTTAGGCACTGTAGCTATCGTGCCAATTGAATAAACCAAAAGCATTGCACAACAAGTGTTGTAACATTTTCTCAAAAGTTTATTTTTAGTTGTGGTTGGTCACAGTCTCATATTTTATTATTTTATTTTGACTCGTAAGAAATTGACACGTCAATAATTGTGAATTTATTGTGTCCATATAACAATATATATACCAGCTTACATAAATATCTAAAAAATAAAAACCAATTACTGAAGAAAAAAAAAACTTTAGGCACTATAACTACCGTGCTACTTGAATAAACCAAAAGCACTGCACAATAAGTGTTGTAACATTTTTTTCAAAACATTTATTTTTAGTTGTAATTGGTCACAATCTCATATCTTATTATTTTATTTCGACTTGTAAGAAATTGATACGTCAATAATTGTGAAAATATTGTGAAATTTATTATGTCAGTATAACAATATATATACTAGCTTATATAAATATTTAAAAGGAAAAAAAATAAAATAAAACACACAAACTGATTACTAAAAAAAAAAAAAAAATGTAGCTAATGTAGCTACAGTGCCACTTGGCATTGTAGTTACTATTCAAAACTTGGGAAAAAAAAAGTGGCTCACAAAACCAAAGCACTGTGGCTACAATGCTTTAGTGCATTTGCACACGTTAATAATTGTGAAAATATTGTGAAATTTATTGTGTCAATATAACAATATATATACCAGTTTACATAAATATTTAAAAGGAAAAAAAATAAAAACACAAACTGATTACTGAAAAAAAAAAAAAAAAAAAAACCGTAGCTATTGTAGCTACAGCTTAGCAGTAGCTAAAGTGCCACTTGGTACTGTAGCTACTGTTCAAAACTTAATAAATAAATAAAAAAGACAAAGTGACTCAACAAATGGCACTGTAGATGTATAGCGCAAAAATATTGTACATGCAAAAACACTGGATATACAATGCAAAAATACTGCACATGCATTCGCGCTTTTATATATAAGTAAAAAGAGCACAAATCAATGATTGAAAAAAAAAAAATACATATTGAACAAACCAAAAGTACTATAACTTTTACACATTCACCTAACAAGTATCATAACATTTTCACAAAACATTTATTTTCAGTTGTAATTGGTCACATTTTTATATTTTATTATTTTATTTTGACTTATAAGAAATTGACACCTCAATAATTGTGAAATTTGTTGTGTAAGTATAACAATATATATAAATGAAAAAAAGTACAAATAGAAGACCAACAAAAAACCGGTAGCTACTGTTCAAAAAAAGAAAAAAAAAAAGAGAGAGAGAGAGACAAAATGCCTCACCAAAACTTTGATGTAGATGAATACTGCAATACGTTATGTGAACAGTAGACAATCACTGTTTATATAGTTGATAGAAAGTAGATGTGAAAGTAAGAGATTTTATTATTCATGAACAATGTCAACACTCACTAATTAAATCAAGATTCAAATCCCCTCTTCCTGGGGCGGTTTCTCAAAAAAAAAAAAAAAAAAAAAAAAATCAAGATTCAAATTTACTTTACCATCCAATATTGAAAAAGAAATATACAAATGAATGGCTATCAAATTCTTATTCATATAAATGAGGTTGTAGATAAGTTGAACTGAGCCCAGTATTAAAAATTCATGCTTATTCGCTTAATTTCATTTCAAACACAAGTTGAACTCAAGCCCAATTCAAATAAGATTACTTAATCATGATTAAATTTGGTTCATTTTCTTGTCGAGCATGCTCGAGTTGTTTAAAAACTATTTGATTAATTTATTTTTGTCCCATATATAGTAAAACTATGACTAGATCACCCATTTACAAATCTATAAATTTTAATTACAAATGGACGGTTCATATTATATTAAACTATAAAAATATTCATATCATAAGGACATATTTATAAACTTATACAATTCAATCTTAAGTCAATATAATATATATTTTTACACAATTATACTTGTAAAAATATAATATTATTTATAGTTAAATCGAACCTCATGTTCACAAACACATTATTATCTTTGAACTTGATGAGTTTAATAGTTAAGTTTAAACTTGAGCTTGAGCTTGAGCTTGAACTTGGCTTGCTTGCTAAACAAACGAATATAAATAAGTATTTTTCAGAGCCGAGCTCAAGCTATTCATAAATAGCTTAGTTCATCCACAACCCTATCCATATATCGCATTAGACTAAAGTGTCTCAATAATTCAAAAGATAGACCATGACGTAATCTAACACATGTGAATGGCACATGTTAGCATATGTGTGTGTGTGTGTGGCTCTTCATTCAATGGTGGAAAAAAAAGCTAATAAAAGTCAAAGTCGATACCCATCAACAATAAGAAATAGGGCAAGATAAAACATAAACATGACAAATGGTTTGAGTCGATTGGTTCAAGTTCGATCAAACAAAATTTGAGTCAGAATTTGTTGGACTAAAATGGATTATAGTTCCTATGACCCTCACTCGGATTCTAATGGATTGAATTAGTTCAAAATGTCCCATATTTCTTTCACTTTAAAAAATTATCTCCTTTTCCATATTTCTTTTAATACAAATAAAAGGAAAAAAAAAAAAACTCAATTTTTTTTTAATGGCACATAAATCCTTAAGTTTATAATTCAATAATTAATTCTAATCATTTACTAGTCTAATAACTATTTATACCAAATAAGAAAAGAAAATGCATATGCATGTTATACACGAAACATGAAATAAGGTTCAAATCACCTATAAACTAAGTGTGATTTTGGATTAGTTTATTTTTCATTTTTATTTTTATTTTTTGAGAGCTTATTGTTTATTTGCTAAAAGTTGGCAAAATTATAATTGTACTTTAAAAATGTTAAGGCTTTTAAGAAATTGTACATAAATAACAAGCTAAAAAGTTAAAAGGAAAAAACTAATCCAAACTCTTATCTTATAATATATATAGCTTTAAGAAATAAGAATAAAATATAATATGATAGGCCACAATCTGAATGATCCCTTGTGATTAAACCAATTAATTAATTTAGCCAAGTCATTAATTAATCAATTTAGCATGCAAATATGTGGAAGCACAAACAAATCACCAAATAACTAAATATGCAGCAGAAATTGAATAACACGGTGATTTGTTTACGAATGGGGAAAAACCTTGCGGCAAAAACCCCACCGGGTGATTTTCAGGTCACCACTCCCGAAACTCCACTATTATCAAATCAAGCGGTTACAAGTAAAGGAATCCCAAGTACCTTACCAACCTACAGTTGAACCTTTACCCCAATACCCAATTGGACTTAATCTGTAGCGACAGTTCCCACCTTTGATGCACGACTCTCAAGTACATGACTAACCAATGCGTGGATCCCAGTACGCGACTTCAAAACACCAACTTAAGGAAGAAAGGTTGGCTGCAAAGTTCTTCAGTTCATCTTACACGATGAAGATCAGGAAGATGCTTGGTCACAAAACCCTATGGTGCAAATACACAGCAACTTCTTTAGAGAAGATGAACTAGGTCAAGAACTTCGTCTTTTAATCACAATTTGCTTGAACAGAGATTGCTCAATGAATTTGCAACTTGTGTTACACTTGACGACTCTTAAAACAATCATTTTATATGTTTAGGGTTTGGAGAAAAGAAGGCTCAAAAACATATTCACGGATCTCAAGAAAATCATATCAGAAAATCTGAAATTTGAAATCTCGATAAATAGCAAGTGTCGAGGTAGCTATTGAGCAGGTGTCGAGTTTTAATGAAATTGCACTTCAGCTTACTTTTTCTTGGACAGACTTGATGACTTCAACACTTGACCTTGAAACCTTGTTTCTTGAAGTATTAAAAACACCTAGAACTACCCAATTACAAGTAGAGTGCGTTTTGTCAAAGGATTAGCCAATTTACATAAATAAGTGACATATGTTCTTAATAAGTGAAAACACATGTCCTAACATAACAAACTAGGTAAAAAAAAAAGTAAACAATCAGGAAGAAAATCTATAATGAACTTATGAAAAAAATACTCAATGTTAATAGCAGATTTGATATTGAAAAGATTCATATTTGAGAATTTCTTGTCAAGTTGATGAGTTATGTTATTATTATTTTCATCGAAAATATTACAATTTTAATAAAACTTTATTATACAAACATAAATTGGAAATGAGTAAATTAAAAAAACTTAAATTTTTATAATAAAGGCTTGATGAGCAGGTTAGGGTGGGTACAAGTAGACTCAACTGGCCGGTTCAAACCAGATTGGGTTCAGGTTTGAAATTTATTAGATTAAAAAAAGTTGTTATTCTTATGAACCATAGGTCCCATACCCTATTTTTTTAGTTCGGATTCATGAATTTTCCTGTTGGCAAGTGCAAACTAGTCAGATTTTGCAGTTCTTTATCTGCTAAATGAACCAATGTTAAGGTTGTTCATATTTGTTATTCTAATTTGGAGGATCCAAAACCCCCCACAATTAGAAGAATGAGACACAGTGCGCTGTTTCAATCATTGGACATATACTGCATCGTCTTCTTTTAAGAAAGTGACATACATAGCCAAATGCTTCCTAGAAGCACATCATTTTTATCTAATACTCCAGCATCATGTCCCTATTATAGACACCACACAACTCATCCCTAGTATCTTTGAGAACTACCCTTAGATGGTTATGGAACTTTCCAGCATCCAATCATTGCTTTTCAAGGTTGCCAATATATAACTTCATGCAAAAAAAAAGGTAAAATCTAGAGAGCGTGTAGGTTGAAGCATTTTAATCAGCTAGTGTGCCTCCCTTCATACTTGAATTAGGTACAGATCAATTGGTGCAAAGAGGAGTACCACAAAACAACTGCCATTAAAAGTTATTAACTACAAAATACAAAGCCTAAGAGTGGAGCTTTTATTTGATATATATACTGTAACAAGCCTGATATATTGCTCTTTGCAGGTTTCAAAGAATTTGGTTGCCTAGTATGAGAAGAAGTTTGAGTTAGGCTAAAAAGTCAAAGGTTTTAAGGCTTTGTGCAGAGGCTATAAAATCCCCAGTAGCCCTTGTGCTCAATCTTTTTGATCATGCGATCTATGTCAACCCCACCTGTTTAACAAGGAAGAGAAGTAGTTAGCACTTTTGAAATTAATCCAATCTGACTAAAATCAATGAACAGAACACCAAGGAATATATGCATGTTTGCCCCAAGTGACACATACCTAGTGATATTGCGCTAATAAAAATTGTGGCAGCCAAAATGAAGATAATCAAAGATGCTCTCCCTATCATTGCAATCACTTTTGTTACCACATGTTGTCCAACGAGAGCAGCAATGATCGCCACAGCAAAAAAGTAGAGAGCTGCAGGGTGTAAATAGAAAATGACTATGCTGAACTTTGAGAGCAATTCACGTCTCTAATACTTGTTTAAGGTAAGATCTGTATGGTGGTGCTCAAATTGCTTACCATAAGGAACAGGGAAGCGTTTTAGAAGATAGTATTCCACCACAGACATGGATGAGGAAAATGCCATGACAAATGTGGCTGTGGCACTTGACACCTATATGAAGATTCTAAATTAGTCAGTCCATGAAAGAAAAAGTTGACTTTAAGTTGTAAAATAGTTAGGGGTGTTTTATAATTATAATAAGGCAAGATTACTTTTTGAAAGGTACATTGAAGTTTTTTGTTTTTATTCTAGACGTTCAAGTGAAAGTGAGTGCCAAATGATACTGTAACCATGTATGTATTACACTAGCTTAACCACCAAATCAATTCTTTTAGAGTTTCTTCCAAAGATGGCTTACTTCAAATATGTATAACTTAACCATTAAGAAAATGAGTTTTTACATTAAGATTATGCTTGCATAGTTCAAATACCTATAATTTAACCACCAAGTGAACTATTTTAGATAAGAGTCCCTTAAAAAAGAAGATGGTTTGAACTATCAACAGCTTACTGGATAAGTAAACACAAATTTACAGCATCAATATGTTATAGTTTTACATAAAGCATAAAATGTACCTGAGGAGGGATTCCCAGCTCCAGAAACAGTGGACCCAAAATGAACCCTCCACCAAGACCAAGCAACCCACCAATAATTCCAGCTACAATGCCACAGACACAATAAAGAACCAGCTGGTGTACTCGCAAATTTGTGACTGCTTCGCCTCTTGATGCAATCACTCTCCGCCCTTTGTACAGGCCAACAGCCTCATATGATGTCACTCCAACTGTCACGGGGATCTAAAAACAACAAGAAAGGAGAACAATCAGAATGATGCATTAGAACTGGATTTCTATAATTTTAGGATCAAGTCCACATCTCATCTGTCATGCTTTGCCCCAATTCTTAACAATGAGGTTGTGATTTCATACCCAAAATAGCCACCTAAAGAATAATGAAATGAAGAAATTAATCTGTTCCCTTATCGATGTCATAGAAGGTACCTGCAAGAGGTTTAAGATCCAATATGGCAATGAACAAGTTGTTGTGTAATTCTGTGTCCAACACATTTGCATCCCATCAGTTTACTAGTAGATGAATAAATCAGAGAACTCCAAAATTTACACTTTTATGATGAAAATTGAAAAATAAACCTTGGCAATCTGCAATGCAAGGACTATGAACCAGACAGCAACAATTATTCCAAGTTCCTTCCAGTAAATGTTCTCAAGAATAGAAACCTGGACCTGCTACAGAAGTGAGTCCTAAAAATCATAAATCATGGTCGTAATTACTGCCTATATATTCTAACCTCTGATTTTTTTGAGTCCTTGGATTCTGTATGAGCACCATTGCTTTGGCCTTCAGGTAGAGGTCTGAGTTCAACATCTGCACTACCAATACCTGATTGAACGGGAAGTTAGCCTGGCAAAATGATTCTCTAAAATATCCAAGATAGGCTTTGAGCACCAAACCAAAAAAGTTTCATGACCAACTCACCACTTGATTGCAAGCGTTGAGCAGCCTCCTGAAAACCCCCCAAAAAAAGGGTAAGAAATGGAATAGTGGATGGCCTAAATTAACATAGAAAAACACATCAATGTCAACATTGAGTGAGAGCAAAATTTCAGACCACCTTTTTAGTTATGGTTTCCTTTTTCCATGTCTCAACACCCTTGAGGAAAGCCTTAGTTGACATAACTGCATGTCAGGATGACCAAATCAAGGGATGTCGTCGAAGAAGAAGTGGAGAAAAGACTACAATTTAAACAATATATACCTATGAAGATGATAATTAACAATACTGTGATCATCCACTCAGCAAAAATCACATTGAAAGAAACTCCAATACTAATTCCCAGCACCAACATTGGTTGAAATAGAAGAGCCAAGTTATAGTCAATGATGGGCAGGTCAAGGGTGGGATGCCTTTGCCTTAAATTGTAGAAAACTGTTGCAGCTGCTCCACCCATGATCATACCTGACCAAAACAAACCAGAACAAAGACAATCGCTGACAGGTTCTTCAACAGAATAATGCAATGTAATTCAGCAAAACAGCCTTTTATACGATATAATCTTGGCTATTAAGTAAGAAAACTGTATAAACCAAATGCTAGCTGCTCTCAGGCTCCAAGCTACCACATATCCACTTCAGGAATCAAAAAGATAGTAATATGAAAATGATGCTCGGATAAGCAAAACCAAAAGTGTAAACTGCTGCATTATGTCAGAAAGCTTATGGAATGACTGATAGAGTGCCTATTGGATTTCCATGGTATCAAAGAAGTAAAGATCTTTATCTGGGTAATGGCACTTGCCACTCCAAGTCCTAGCAAACCATTGAATGAACTCGGGTGGCTTTGAGGGTAACTAATTAAGGTTTCATTTCTTAGTTCTAATCCTCCCACGTTCCAATAACTAATTACATATGACAAGTTAGAACTGAGCAGAGATGTTAGGCTTCTTAATTCTAAATAACTTTTCAGTGACCCGAATAACTGCTTAAGGCATGAAAAACCAGTGATGAGAGTACTTACATTTTGATAGAGCAGTTGATGATTTCTGATCAAACCCAATAATCAAGGTTAGCATTGGAACAAAAATTCCACCCCCACCAACTCCTCCCACACTCCCAAACGCCGCCCCAAAGAATCCAATTATTGCTCCCACCACTATCTTCCAGCCAAATTTCATTTTCTGTCCAAATATCTCAAGCTATAAGAACGATATTCCAAACATTTTCAGAAAACAATTTATATGCTTAGAATCAATGCAAAAGGCTGCTTTAGTAAGAATCTAGAGTAAAAAAAATTTCATTTGTTTGAAGCAAAAATATGAGAAAATATTAGCACATATAATTCTTTAATCCTTTTAATAATTTTTTCAACTTCACAAATTAGTTGAATTAGACCAGAAACATAGAAAGTCAAATTTTCCAACATTTCTTTTACAACCAGAGTAGGAATAAAGAATGAACTAAGAATTACATGAAAAATCCTATGAACCAATATATATATCCTAAGTTATGAAAGATGGACTTACTGGCCAAACATGTGCAGGACTTGATCTATTATGGTTGTTGCCTGGGGAGTCTGATACTTTCATTACAAAATGAGTTTCAACCTCTTCAGTCACTTTGTAAGTTGAAACTTTGTGTTCCGAACTTTCTTTTGTGACAACATACATAGAAGCCATAACAAGTAAAGCAATCACAACCATTCCAACCAATCTTGATCTCCACCATTCTGATCCAATCCCAGCCATTATATATTTCAATTCTCACCTCCCTTTCCCTCAAAACATCAAACTCTTATAGAATTTACCTCAAACCCAGAACTCAAAAGGAGCATAAAATGTTAACAACAAACTCTACTTCTTATACACAGCTCTTCTGCACTTACAGCACACTAAAAACGTGTAGACCAAAAAATGAAAAGCACACCAAGGAGCTAACGTGTGTGGCTCTTTTTGAGTTGAAAAAGAGTCACCAAACTGAACTGAATTTCGAAAGAGCTAGCGTGTGTTGCCTTAAATGGAAAGCACACCAAAGAAGTATTGGTGAGGCACCGCTATGCAAGTAACATAAGTGCATGACCAAGAAAGGAGCTTGAAACCGTAGATGTGAACTCTCTCTCACTCACTTCTCTATCTCCATTACTTCCATGAAGTTTTTTTCAAAGGGTAAAAGTTAGTGTTTAGGGAATAAATTCTTCAAGATTAAAACAAAAAAGAGCTACTGTTTTTACTGTTATTAATAATAGAAATTGGCTTTGCGCTTGTGAATGTTCTTTGTGTTTATATGAATTTCCTGAGAGTACACGCTACCCCTTGTGGAAAATTTAAGTCCCTTGGCTGAGAGAGAACAGTCTCAATCTTTTTCATGAACATAAGACATTATTGAATTTGCTTTTGGAGGTGATAGAGAATTGATTCGACTTGTTTAAAGTGTAGTCCAACTAACACACTGTAATTCTGATTTGGGAGAACCTTGAAGTAGACTTGTGAGCACAAAAGTCTCGTATCAACGAACTGTTAATAAAAAGGGGAATGACTTATGCACATGAACATGATGGATCCCAAAACTTTTGTAGTCTAAGCTTTTGGATGTGTTTTAATCATGCATGTGCATTAATCATTGTTACATACGGAAATTAATAGGTACTCACGAAATACGGCTATGTGGTGTTCACTCCTCACATATGAGGTGGACCTCATCATAAATTTAATTAATTAATGAAATTTGCCAAGAATGTAATAGGAGGAAACACCTTACTTTGGAAGTACTTAACTTGAAATCGTGACTTGAAGTCACAATTTACAATAAATTGTGACTTGTATGTACTATGTGTACACTTAAGTATGTGCAATAAACCGATCTTTTACTCATTAATGAAAGATACTTTTTAAACTCTTACTCAAATATAACTAAACCCATGGGTTGTGTTTGTTTACACACAACCATGTTATACACACTTGTGTGTAACAAGAGTGTGTATCTTACTCAAATTATTGAAACTAATTGCACATCTTTGGACCTTAAAGTTTAGTTATATTTTCATTTTAACCCTTTTATGTTTGATTTTCTTTTCATATTGGTCCTGTAGGTTTGTTTGTAATTTGAAGATTAAATGTCTTAATATTTAACAATTTTATGAAATACTACTATACTAGCTTTAAAATGTCGTTTAATGTAAATTTTTTTCATTAATTTTATGTCAAAACAAACAGTAGCCTTACTTTTGTAACACTTCAAGCTCTGATTGGGAACTTGTAGCATAATGATAAAGCAGTTGATAAATGGTAGGCTGATAAATCAAATACCTATATCACCATAGAAGAGAACTTGGAGTATCTATGTGGAATCAACCTTGTAACTTTAATGCTTAAGTTAGCGGGATAACTATGGATATGAAGCTAATCTAATGAAAGTAGAAGGAATTTTCTCATACACATTCTTGATTCGAATTTTCTCATACATTTCTTTTTTAAATTTTTTATGGAACTCTCATACATTTCTTGGTCAAGCTTTTTCTTGGTTGGCATATCTTTGTTGGTGATGTTGCATTGCATCTATAAATCTTCTCTATATATGGTGGTATGCCATTATTATATGTATCACATCATATTAATTATAATTATCTCAATCTAATGTTGAAAGTGTGAAGCTTGTTAATAGATACACTAATGCTTTTATATGAAGTTAATTTTTTATTTTTTTATTACAGTGTCAGTAATTGATTAATCTTTATTTATTTACCGTATTTGTTATCAACTTTATGTAATTTATGCTATCTATGAGTCTAATGAATGCTATTAATAAAAGGTTGATTTGTCCACGGGTCGGGCCAGGTCGGGTTTGTGCCCAACCCGAACTCCACCTAACCTTATCGGGTGGGGAAGATTTCAACCTGCAACCGACCTGAATGAAGTTTCAAATCAACCGGGTTGGGTCATATCGGTTTTCGGGTGTGAATCGGTCAGTTTCGAATTTTTTGATATTGTTGGATTTTGGTCGGATCTCGTCAGATCTAGTCAGATCTAATGAGATTTAGCCAAGATCTAACGAGATTTAGCTGAGTTAGAGTCAGGCTTACCAGAGTTTGGCTGAGTTTGAGTAGATTTGGGCTAGATTTGCCGAATTTAAGCATATTTGAGTGAGGATTTGAGCCGATCTGAGTAAAGGAAGGCCAAACATGGCCAGATCGGAGTTGAGAAGCGCTAGATCGTCGCCAGATTTTAGCCTTCTTTGAGGTTTTGTTGAGCAGGTCAGATAGCTCAGGTTTTTGAGGACGAAACCCGCCACTCGACCCGCCGAAGTAAAGTTCTAAAGGTTGGGAGCTATCACCAACCCGTCAGAGGTGTCAGTCTGGTCGTGACAGGTTGGGTTGGTCGGTTCCGGCGAGTCTTCGGTTTGGCTAGACAGCCCTAGTTACACGTGTTTGATTTTGAATTTGTTGGGGTTTTTTTTTTTTTTTTGAATTTCTTAATTTAATTAAAATTTTAATTTTAATTTTAAAATTTTGAAAGATTAAAATTTCAATTAAAAAAACTTTTGATTACCAAAAATTAATTTTTGGTAACCATTTTTTTTTTGGGTTGTTTTTGGCTATAGTGGCGTTTTGAAACGCTACTATAGCCAATTTATAAAAAAAAAAATATATATATATATATATATATATATATAAAATAAGGGTCTATAACAGCGTTTTAAAAACGCCACTATAGAGTTCAGACCTATAATGGCGTTTTGAAACATTGTTCTAGCTTAATTAATAAAAAAAAAAAAAAAAGGGGGGGGTCTATAGCAGTATTTTACAAATGCCACTATAGGTCTATAGTCATGGTGCAATAGTGGCGGTTACCTATAGTCCAAATGGGCCTATAGTGGCATTTTTAGGACCTATAGTGGCGTTTCACAAACGCCACTATAGATCAAATTTTTTGTAGTACACAATTTTATTTATTTATTTTTTTGGTCTTCATTCTTCTTGTAAACTTGTAGTTTTGTTAATATGTTATTTTTCTTCCTTTTTTCCTCACTTTAGAGTGTATTTGGTTGGAGTGAAAATAGAAAGAATGAAAAAATAGAAGAGATTTTGGGTAAGAATTGTGTTTGATAATTGGGTTGATTTTGGAGTTGAGAAAATGGTGGTCGTTTCTCCCTAGGCTCACCACTTTTTAAACCCCCCCCCCCCCTCTCCACCAAAAAAAATGGAGAGAAAATGGGAAGAAGCGGGGATTTGGATTGAAATTACCCATTTACCCCTCCCCTCCCCTAAACTAAAATACAATGTGAAATCTTTTCTTTCTTTTTTTTCCTTTTTTTTTTTTTTTTGGTTTGGCTATTTGCTGAGTGTTTAACTTTCATATTTGCTGAATGGTTATCATTTTTTTTGGTGGAAGGTGAACTTGTAGCCCAAAATTAGCTAATGCGCATTATGAAGATTATGCACTAGCTAGTGTTTGCCACAATTCAAACATTACTAATTTGTTCTTTTCTTCCTTATTAAATTGGTTCCGATTCTTAAATAAAAATAAATAAAAACTCAATGGTATAATATGGTGTTTCTAATAGAGATATTTTGAATTCAAATCCTCCCTCACTAACTTAAAAATGTAACCATAAAAATAAAATTAAAAAAAAAAAAAACCATATACAACACCACAAAGATCTTTATTAACAAATTTTTAATAAAAATGGTGGGGTTTGAATAAAAATCCTCAATCTCATTCTCAAGGTTCATTTGGTTGGAGGAGTGGAAAAGTAGGAAGATGGAAAATATTTAGTTTTCCTTGGTGTGTGTTTGGTTGGAGGGATGGAAAAGTGGGAGGGTAGAAAACTTTTTTGTTTGGTTGAAAAGAAAAGTGGGAGGATAGAAAATGTAGTTTATATAAATTGACTATTATACTCTTGTTACATAATAGGTAAGAAATAGATTTATTTGTACTCATTAAATAATATAAAATTTACCAACAATTATATTTTTCTATGAGAAGTGTTACGTCCACAATATTTTTCGCAATACTTTCACAACAAAATTTATATGGAAAGTTGTTACTAGTTTTAATTTGAACCCACTATTGAAATTATTTTTTTACTCACCAATATTAACTAATAACAATCTGTTACATAATATTTATTGTAAAAATATTGTGACAACATTTCTCAATTATGATTTTTTATTCTTTATATTATTTATCTTTCTCCCATTTCATTTCATCCATACGTTTTTCTTTTCTTTTCTTTTTCCTCCTCCATACATGTTTGTCCTTATCTCTTTATCTCTCCCTTCTTTTATTTTCTTTTCTTTTCTCTTTCTCTTGAATGCTCTCATTCTCTATTTTTTGTCTCCAGCTCTTGCTCTCTATTTTTTTTTCTTCCTCCATACATGTTTGTCCTTATCTCTTTATCTTCCCCTTCTTTTCTTTCTTTTTCTCCCTCATTCAAGAAGTGCTCTCATTCTCTATTTTTTGCCTCCAACTCTTGCTCTCTGTTTTTTTTTTTTGCTTCCTCCATACATGTTTGTCCTTATCTCTTTATCTCCCCCTTCTTTTCTTTCTTTTTCTCCCTCATTCAAGAACGTTCCAACTAGTGCTCTAATTCGCTCTCTTTTTTTCTCCAGCTCTCGCTCTCTGTTTTTTTTTTTTTTTTTACTTGATTCCGAAACAGTCGTTGTGTTTGTGAAGAGAGTTGGTGGGAGAGAGCATTTGTGTAATTCCACGGTGAGAGCAATTTTTTCTCCACAATTTTCCTCCCGATTTGGGAGGACATAAATTGTGGGCTCGGAAGAGAAAATTTTCTCCCATGTTTTCCATCCTCAGCATTTTCCTCAGCATGCCAAACAATGGAAAACACTGTTTTCCACCCTATTTTCCTCCCTTTGTTCTCCATCCTCCCTATTATCGCCCCAACCAAACACAGTGTTAATGTTCTATTTTATGCTCTACTAAGTGTAATATGTCATGTGTCTAATTTTTTATTTAAATTTTAGTTATTTTATAAGGGGGAAAAATATTTGGCAAACTATAATTAATAGAGCATAATTAAGTTGAATACTCATAGTGAGATAGAAGATTTTCATTCAAAAGGAAAATTATATAATTTTTTAGGTAGGAGGGTTAAACAAAAAGGAAAATAAAAAATAAATAAGAGAAAGCTCAGGGTTCAAGGGGAAACTCTCCCTCGTCCAACTCTGCTAGCACCTCTCTCAGCTGCTGATGCAATTTTTTTTACCTCTCATTCTAAGATATGTAAGTTTACAATTATATCAAACTTTTATTCAATGGAATCTTTGTTTAGAAAAGTGAAAGGGTGTAAGTAGGTCCACAGGAACAAGACACAGGCAAATGGATTAGTGGCGTACTACAAAATTCACCTGGTTGCTAAGGGTTTCACCCAAGAATATGGTATTAATTAAGAGGAAACTTTTACTCATGTTGCTAGAGTGACCTCTATTAGATTTTAATTACAAATGTTGTTATCTGTTATTGGCCTTTTGTAGTTTAACCATTACCTCTTGAGATTTCCAACAAAAACATCTACGAATCAAATTTCCCATCTCCCATTGTAATTATTGAATTTATAATAATAAATTATGGATAGATAGTGAGAAAGGAAAAGTTCAAACTGCGTACAAAAATGAGATACTCTATTCATATCCATTTTGTTTCAATTTTTATAATTTATCCACACTATTTCTTTACAAACTCTCAAACATAGTAGTAATTATGTTGGAGCAATAGTATTGGTGGAGGCAAATAGGTAAAATGCTAAATTTAGCAATTAAAAACAACAAAAGTGAAATTAAAAGTGTGCTGCACCAGTGGAGTGAAAGCCATATTTTTTTGCTGTTGAGCTATAGTGCCCAGCTAAAGATGGTTGTGCATTGTAGGTAAGATGGTTTTAAAAAAACAATATTTTATTAAAAGATATATCATTTTATTGTGGTGGTGGTGGTGGTGGTGGTTGTTGTTTATTGTAGTAGATATATTATTTTGTTATATTGTTTATATTATTTTATTGTATTGAATGCTAAAATAAAATTACTAATATTGGGTGTTTTGAAAAATAAAGTGATAAAATAGATAAAGTAGCTTTTGTGGTGCCAAATTGCTAAATTTTTGGCACCATCGATACTGATGCTCTAGTTTAAATTGTTAAAACTTTAAATTTTGAAAATCATCCAAGAAGTCTCTTGCTTGCAAATGAATATAATAATTGATAGAATCAAAATAAGTGAAATATGAACAATCATCTTAATCTTATATATAACTAGGTTATAACTCTTGCATATGGAGAGGTGCAGGTAAAAATAGCTACAATTAGACACACACATATATGGAACTTTTTTACTTTATAAGTAATAGAATGTACACATTCACAATATTACATAAACAAAGTATAATAAATTTGAATTTAATATTTTTATATTTTCGACATTTAGACGTATGGATTTGTATGTAAATATAACTAACACAAAATTAAAGTATAATTGGAAGATTTGGCACAAAATTAGAATCTCATTTGGATTTTTGATTGAGCTTCTACTTTTATATATATGAAAATATGATTATTTGCCATTGCAAGAAAGAGCAAGGGGGTTCCAGAGGTGCGTTAAAAGAATAATATCAGGAACACACCCCTTCTTACACCCAAATCAACACCTTGCTTAAGTATCAACTCCTGATTGCTGGATAAGGTGGCACAACATGCTCAGGTATCTATGATGAACCGGCATAAAAGTGATAAAATCCAATTATGAGTTGACACATAAATAAGACATGAATTTGAGTGTGAAAAGGAATGTATCCTTAGGTGTACTAGCTTTAAAAAGAGAGAAACAAAAGCTATAAAAGAATAAACAATAGCTACCTCACGTGTATGACTATGATCAAACTATCCTTTCACTTTCAAGTTAGCTAAGCCTGCATAGAAAAGGAAAAATAAATAAACATAGCCACTCAAATTTCAGACACAGTAAAGACAAGATTATATCTTTTAATTTTTTTTTATTTATTTTATAAAAGACAAGATTATAAGTCATGACTCATGACGCTTGTGGTGCCTGTATAATATTTGGAGGTTGTTGGGAGACCAAACTTTCCAGTAAATGAGAAATGGATTTCCAATTCCTTCCCAAACTTTTCAAATCAAGAAGCCTATGTCTGTCTTTTTGTCCAATCAAACAATCTAAACTAATAAATTTCAAAAAAAATAATGGATTGAAACACATATTTCCAAACTTTAAAATGGTCATGTGTAGAAGTATCTAGTTGAAAACTGAAGTTTCTAATATTAGTAACCTCAATTTTATTATGACAGTTGACCTAGAACATGCCATTAAAGACTTGTTCATAAAAAATCAGTTTTGGACCCACTTCCCACGATGGAGGTTTGCAATTGTGAATTGTGATAGAGCTTCCGCTAATGTAAACATGCACATTTTTATATAATTCAAAATGGACTCAACACTCTTCTCTACAAAGTGGCGTTAAGTAGCCAATCTACTTCAATGGATGCGGATTGGTGAGAGAGCTTATCACAAGTAACCAATCTAATATTATATTGTACCCCAAGAGTGGTGGTACTATGATGCTTAATTCCTGTAATCTTCTAGTGTCCACTGCCACTGGTGTTCTTGGTGTTATTGATTCATCAATTATTGAGGAAGCAATTTGGATCACACTTAAATATGGTGGTCATGACTAATTGGAAGACATGAGCCAAATTAGAATATTCTTTTTCTTCTAGTTTGGTACAAAGGAATTCAATTAGAGAAATACCCAAGAAATACAGTAACTAGTAATACAACTCCCTTTGCTCTGCTCCACAACCCTAGAGCCAAAAGATTGCTTCATTTTCTACTTTATTGTACCTATAGAAGGATAAGTAAATTAAGCTCTTAAGTATTTAGGCAACAGACATGGTTTAGCTCTAGTGTTTCAATATACTGAAGTTGACACAATACGGACACGTGTCTGATTTTTGCTACATGTTTACATTGTGTTGGCTCAAGTACATTAGAGCTAAGCCTTATTCATATCCAATCATCTAATATCTAATTAGATGACAGTTCATGATTCAATGGTTCCACAAAAAAGTACTATAAAGCATGTCAATAATATACATACATATATATATATATATATATATAATGGCATGATCCCATTTGTTCACATTGTAGTACTATATTCAACCCCAAAAAAATAAAATAAAACATTGTAGTACTCTAAAGAAAACTTCAAGTCAATAATATATTTAATTGATTGTTTGTACATTAGTAATGGCATGATCCCACCCAATGTGAACAAACTTTGAAAAACAAACAAATTGCAACCTATCTATTTCATTGGAACCATATAATCCAACACCAACACGTATTCATCAGTCCACACATGAACCACACCATTCGTATGGAGTTAAGGACCACTGAGTGGTTTGTCCCATTTACACTCTGTTTTTAGGATTTGGCCATACCATTATGTTGATTGAGAGCGACGGAAAATGATTGAGGTTCAAGCTTTGGGCTCCATTCATAGCACATCAAACGTTCATCTATCATGAATTAATTACAGCACTCACATTTAGAGAATGAAAAGAGGGATTGCATCAAAATCAGGCTTCATGCAATTTGGATCACATAAACTTGACACCATGATCCGTTAAAGTTAAAGGAAAAAGTTACAATAGGCCCCAGCGGTTTTGGGTTAGTACAGAGACCGAATTATGTTCAGATTATTCCAGATTCCAACACCAAAATGTCGGCAAACCATCAAGCTAAACTAAACTATCCATACATGCCAAATGAAATATTTATTATATATACTTCGGAAGTAATATGGGGCAATGGGGCTTAATTACTAAATTAAGCCCAGTTGTTAATTTGATTAGTGATCAATCGATAGGAAATACCAAAACAATCACAAGCAACCCAAGCATCGCAAAGTGCATACAAATAAAAAAGGACCCAAGACCAGGCAAAAAAAACTCTCTAGGACCTATGACACCAACTAACATCACTAACAAGAATAGTTGCAATACAACTCACTTACAAACCCTCCAAGCTATATAAATGACAACGTATTTGAGCTTTTCACTCTTGATTGCACCAATCTTGTATCCTTGCTAGCCATTGGTTTCGCCAGTTGAGCCACCAACTGCAAGACCAAGTCTCCTTGTCCACTCTAAGGTCTCTTAAAGATTTAGGGATTGCTGCAATAATTTCTAGTACCAAGCATCAACTAATAACCCTAAAAAGTACAAGTGTTTAAGGCTTCGGTCTTCTCCGATTTGGCCATTTGAGAGGGTGAAGGTAGAAACTACAATGGATTTTTATCCTAAATAAAATGGGTGGCTGTCTAGCTCTTTAATATGAGAATCGAGTGTGAAATTTCTTAAGATTAGATGGCTATATGAGAGGGTAATTGGATGGGTACTACAAAAAATGAGTGTAACAAATTTCTCCCTAATTCGCAATCTCACTCAACCGAGTATCGAGCAAGTGTCTAGTAATGTTGCAAGTTAATTGATTTTCAAACTATGAAACTCGCCTAACGTGTCCATCTCACTCAACCGAGATTCTTTACCCAGCAACTTCAATTTCAACACTTTGAGCTCTCAATCCAATTACAAGGTAACCCACAAACGTTCAAATCATACTAATAATAATAACACAGAATATATCAATACTAAGATTATGCAGGAACTTTGGAAGTTAAATTAAACGTCCTATACAGCAAATGTATGTTCATAGACAACGTGTTAAATGTTTCATTTGAAACCCCATAAAGCGAGAGAGAGAGAGCCATATGAATTAGTAATTTATTTTTGCTTAAGTAGAAGTAAAGGTAAAGGACAACTGAATTTAGACTTTTTTTGGGTGGGAGGGGGGTAATTCATAGATTTTTTATAGTACGTTTAGATCGGTGCTTTGCAAATTTGTTGAAAGTAGAAAAAAATACACTTATACATGGGAAAATAAGTGAAACTTTAAGAAGTTGAACATAAGAAGATAGAATAAAAAAAATGCTAAACCAAATGCACATTAAAAATTTTGAATTTGTAGCATTAGATAGTCAGTGCCAAACACGTCTAAATTATTGTTCAACCAAAAAAAAAAAAAAATCGAAACTAATGGAGTATATACTTTCTTCTTACAAATTAATTAGATAGATCTTATAGCCGGATTTGGGGTTTAAACCTAGCCATAAGGTCTTAATCTTTTTTTCTTTTTTTTTTCTTTTTCTTTTTTCCTTCAAATTACTTTAAAAAAAAAAAAAACGACGGGATAGAGACAGCTGCATACAAGCATCTTTCCAACAACAAAACGACGGGAACACCTAGCTAAGCTATCAATTGAGCGATCAACAGCAATGTCTCAATTCGCTCAATAGCAAGGTGTCAATTTCTAATTTACACTAAAAAGTAAAAACTTGCACACTTTGATTGACTCTAAAAAAAATTGTGTCGGCTTTGCCTCCTAGAAATATCAGCAAATCATGCCATATGTTTTTTGTTTTTTTGGAGAACTTGATTACAAAGGGAAGGAAAGGGTAAAATTGAACTCGGAATGTTTCAATTGAAAATATCAAAATGGTGCCAACCGAGCTCCCGGCACGAAATAAGCTTTTTTGTAATTGAGAGAATGTTTTTGTTTAGTTTTGTGGTGAAGGACAGCCCATTCATATAGATCAACTTCTAGTTTTCACATCTCCAAGTGCCATGTTATGGGCCATCTCAAAGGCCCAGTAGGCAATTAACCATCTGTTGAACTATACTCTGGGAAAAGCCACTTGCAGTGTATCTCCAGTCTCCATGAAGCTCTAGTAGGCAGGTTGAATCAGTAGCTATTTCTGCCTAAAAGGACTGGGTTCTCCAAGCAATGATAGATCCTTGGGATTACATCATTTGTTGATACAACATGGCATCGTTTGTACTAAAAATAAAATAAGTGTATGAGTTTAGATCTATTTAATATTCTATTAATAATTGATAGGATTCTAAGTTAGGGATTGGAATTTGGGTGGTTGATTCAAGATAGCCAGGTCTCCTAGAGAATTTGTGATATAGAATAGAGAACAGAAAGTATAGAAAGGTCATGAGCTTCAATCTTATTACTTCAATGCAAGTACAATCAGATCTCCTTCTATTTAACAGTTCTCTTAAAACCTAACATAAACCAACTAACTGCTAACTAGCCGCTGATTGGTAGTGTAATTAACTTCTAACTGCATTCTTAAGCATGCTCAATTCTAATGATACATGTAAATTACAAAGTAGCATATGCTACAAATTACCAACTATCCAGCTTGGATGCCATTGTGCTACTGAAATGCCACTTAGCTCAGACTGCACTTGCTAGTTGCTACTTGCTACCACTACAAGCTGTGACCACCAATCCAGCTGCACTACATCAACTATCTTAAGTGCTAGTAAATTATCAATCATTTACTTTTGTTATTGCTATATACGATGTGGGACTTGAATCCAAATCTTTTGTTCCCCACACTCTCTGCTCCAAAAATCAAAATCTGCAATATGTCCATCTATTTGATTAATTCTTAATCATATGCTTTTGCTTATTTCATTTACCTAAAATAAAATAAAATAAAAAACCTAAAACATCCCTTCCACCACTACTAATCTCTATGATGATAAAATTCTTGGGAGCAAAATATTGCAAGCAGCATTCCATTTCTTTTTTCAGCAAAAGAACCATCCCGACTCTTGTGTTGGCAAGGTATTCTTCCTTATACAAATTCAATCCCAACTTAGGCCAAATGGAAATGCAACCTTTTTTAAACCACAATCTATTGGGTTAGAAATGCATTCTTTGTTATAGAAATTCAATCCTAACTTATACAGAGTTCATTTCCAACTTCTCAAGAGTACCTAAAGTTTCAGCATTCAGTTCACAAGTTACCCCATGTATATTCACTATTCAATCCTAATAAATCACAATCAAATTTCTAATACCAAAGTTTATTTCCATAACCAGCTACAACAAAACTTCAAGACCTCATCATATACAAATACAATACAATACACAAAAACAACAACAACAACAACAGCATAGACACTTTGAAAGAAATGTAAGAAAAAAAATATATTCAAACAAAACCCTCAGTTAAAGTTGGTTTTTTTTCACCTTCTTTCTCATCATTTCCACCATTCTTCACTTTCTCTCCAATCTTCAAACCCTGCAACCCTTCCACACAAGCTTTACCCCCTCCATCTCTCACACCCACTCCTCCTCCCACCACCACCACATCACTTCCTTTCTCCTCAGCCTCGCCGCCGACCACCACGTCGTCCGGGCCCACCTCTGGGACTCCATTTCCCTTCTCCTTAGCGCAGGGCCCCGAATCCGCTTCATCTTCGTGCTCCGGCGAAAGTCCGACCAGCGTGTCGTTGGCGCCGGCGGTGGCCCAGGGGTCCTTGACGCAGTTTCCTTCGTCGTCGTCGTCGGTGGCGAAGATTGAGGAGGCGCGTGACTTCACGGCCGTGGCGGCTCTGAGAAATGCTTCTTTAATCGAGTCCGGTGGGAGCGCACAGTCTTCGAGGCCTGCGTCTTCGAGTCGCGGAGGTAAGATCTGGTTCAGTAGTCCACCTTCTTGATCCTTCGTTGTTTCCATGACTGAAATTTTGAAAACCCTAACCCTAATTCTTGGACAGTTAAAACGCCACCCTTTATGACCGTATAGCTTGAGCTATGGATTTTGCATTATATATTGGAGGGAATAGAGAGGAGATCTCGGATCGGTGGGGTTTTGTTTGTTGAATGGTTTTTATTTCCCATTTTAGCCATGAATTCATGTTGGTTTTAACAAGCTAAGTTGAGCTAGTCCATTTAGGGACAGGACTGTCAAATGGGTCATGGCAACGTGTCAGTACTTCTCAACGAGGGTGACACGTGGGTTTCAGGGCCACGTGTCAAAGCAGGACAGTTATTTCAGTTTGAAGGTGCTCAACCGAATAGTTAATTATGAGAAATTCTTCGTTAACGTTGGGAAGATGTACAGTGTTTTTAAAGAATGTGTACATGTACATAATGTAAATATTAGTACATTGATAGTGAAATATAAACTAACAAGGACCAAGTTTAGTATTGGCAAAATTTAGTTACAAAATTATTTGTAACTTCAATATCTTCTTATTAGAAGTAAATTTTGATAAATCCACTATTGAATTACATTTCTTTATATCTTTCATGCTTACAAAATTTTTAGAAAATTAAAGATTAATAACTATGTCATTAATAAATTATTTAAATTGCAAGTTTTTGTAATTTACAATTATGCATAAAATATAAGTTTATAGATCATATAGTAAATAATATCTAATTGTCACAAAATTTGACATGTGTATTAAGATAAAAAATAACATGCAATTCAACAGTTAAATTTTCAAAATATGTAGAAATACTTATTTTATTGAGTAAAATTGTAGTATTAGGCTACAATCAATTTTGTAGTTACAGTTTTTCCAACATATAATTTTCCGAATAATTATATTTATTGTGTATTGTGGGGGAGAAAAACCCAGCCCAACTTATTGGGCCCAAGGCCCTGAATGAGGAACACTCTTCATCCGAGGAGATGAGGCCTTCAGTCGGAAGCCCACGCCAATGGGGGACGCCTGGAGATGATCACGAATACCATCCGAGGAGATGCTCATATGTCCGAGTAGTCATGCATCCTCGGATCCGAAGAGGTTTGATCAAACACGAGTATGGGAGGTTCAAGTGATCTATTTGACAAGTGTCAAGAGGGAGAGGAACCTCGGACACACATAAAGATAACGGCAACAGAGAAATATCAAGGAGGCATACTATATATAAGGGAAGGGTACCTCTGATAGTGGGGGACCGAAAAAGGGAGAGAAAAAGAAGATATTTGATTGCTGTAGCTCCAGATATTGTAATCCTAAATGATCAATGAAAAGCTCTTCTTCGGACATAACACTCATACTAGTCCGAGAACACATTAATCCAAATCTTCCCATTAGCATTGCTGTTTGATATTGTTATTTTCATTATTAGCCTAGCTCTTTCACCCACTCTCTACAAAATTTATTGTCTTGGGCTCGGTGGGCCAAGGACCCATACTTTTTTGGGCTTGGGCTGCAAAAACGGACCCTACATGTATATTAATAAAAAAAAATTAAAACAGTTTTGAAATATTTTAACTTGTGATTATTCCATTTGACTTGATCATAAGAGTTTCTTTATTTATTTATTTTTATTTTTTATAAATGAAAATGCATTAAGAAACTAAGAAGAGTTTGGAATCAAACAGATAATAGAATCCATTGAATACTGCCCCTAAACAGATAATAGAGCATTAGCATTTGGAGTTCTAAAAAATTACTTATTTTATACTCTAAAAAGTTAGTTTATTCATTTTAACAACTCATTTTACAATACACTAAACATCTAATTTCTTATTTTTATATACAACCCAATAAAATAATATAAACTATATACTCAAAAAAGCTAGATTGGTATAAGGGTTTAGAGTCTTGAATCAAATTTTTTATGTTGTTTCAAATAATTTCAATTGTTAATGGAATCTAGACCACCCATTATTTTGGAAAAAAGCAGCAAGCTAGATAGCCTCCATTGGAATTTTTATTATCTTTTTGCTCTTGCACAGTGTATCCTCAAAGCTTTCAACCAGAAACTAATCACTGTTCGCACTGAGTGAGCCCACAAAGGGGTAAAGTGTTGGCCCATGAAATTCTTTTCAAAGTGCAGGTAGCAGGACTCGAACTGGGGAGCACACCCAGTCGAGCCTGGTACAAACACTTTGAGACTGAGAGCCCAACCAACTCAACCTAAGGCACGTGCAAGTTTACTTCATATTACAATTCTCTCCATTTGAAATTAATCTATTTCATGGTTCAAATTAAGTATTAATCGTGAAATAGACTCACATTTCAAGTAGAAATAGAAAAGATTCTATTCTATATTAAACTTGAATTCAATAGGACCTTTATTGAGAAATTGAGACGAGAGTTCTCCCTTCTCTCGAGGGATGGTTTTGTTTAGAATAAAGAATGAGAGCAATGTCAAATAGTGACTCTACCTAAACATGACTAGTACTCCTTGAACAGCACCTATAAGGGTCTAGATAGGAAGGTGAGTTGAGGTATAACATAATCTCCGCTCCATCCAATGCGCCTATAGTTTCAGTGGATGGAAAACATGGTGCTTAAGCTAAACCCCACTTCGAAGTTTGAAGTCACACGCTAGAAAAAATTACCGTTCAACAACTCAATCCAACGCTTTATTTTTAGACGATTCAAAATGTTTATAAACTTTAGTCTTTCGGGGAAGGTGATAATCATGAATCCAAGGGAAAGAAAATATCAATTATCAGTTTATCACCAAAAAATACTACGCATATCTAAAGCCATCCAAGCCCTCAATCTCCAAGAGAAGGCATCAATAACTGGGCCAAAATAGTACCACCTGAAACTGAAAGTCACATCCTCTTGTTTGCCTACAGTTTCCTTTCCTTGTGCAACATTTATCAGGATTTTGGTTGTTTATTTCAGGTTCACAGAATTCCAATAAATTGTGTTAGTATATTGCATTCTGAAAATTCTTCAAAACTTATATCGTGAGCACAGTACTAAATAAGAAATGATTTATCCAAGATGCAACATACAACCATTACAACTTAATATGAAAATTATCATCTATCACAAGTGATACAAGATTCATAATACAAGATTCACAACTTAGCAACCAGGTACAAATTACATTTCCAGAGGAACAGAAATGAAATATGGAATACAGATAAAATATAAACAGAAACCAATACAAAGACAATCAAGATACCTTTTCTGACCCAGTAATGATACAAAATAAAATTTTATAACCTTCTTTCCTATACTATTGATTGTTAAAATGACTGACTTATAAATCACCAAATATTAGTGATAGCTGTATCTGGAAATCTGAGGATCAAAAAGCACCGATCCAAGAATGCTTCTAACATTCACAACCCGTAGATCTTTGCTGCCGTCCACCACCCGCAACATCAATGGTTTCAGGCAGGTATCTTCCATTAAAAAAAAAAAAAGGAAAAGAACAAAGTGCAATCAATTAGTATAATGTTAAGATAATTGGGTTTCTAACAAGATACATCCAGAGTTTAAAAAGCTAAAATACAAGAAGACAGATCTAGATTGAATATCAAATCAGTGATCATTATAATTCATTTGACATTTACTAAAGAGATAGGAGTTTTACAAAACAGCTGTGATCAAATGCAATGCAATCCTCTTGTGGCACTGATGCTGGCCATAAAATTTTTACTATTTCTATCGAAGACCTACTGGGGGTTGAGCTCTACATGTATCCAGATCAAACCCCATTCTTTGAGGTCAAACATACCCCATGATCCACCTATTGTTTCATTAAGAAAAAGTGGAATGGGCTCAATGGGTTTGGATGGCAATTTCAAATTGCCTATTAGTGTGCACTGTGCTCTAGAGTGTAATTGCTCTCGATAGATTCACAGAAATTTAAAATGAAGACATGAAAGTGTAACTACCACAGTTTCAGAAAGAAGAAATGAAATCATGAATTTGATAACTGCTTCAATTTATTCAGCTGTACAGAATCTCTGTCTGAATCCAATTACAACAAAATGACAAGCACGGTTTAACCTCATTTCCAACAGCACAACCCCCAGTCAATCATGCAGATGCTGCCACCATGGCAGCAAAAGAAATACAAGGCTTTTAGAAATAGTTTCTTTTCCGATTTCTGGCCCCAGCATAGACAGTTCTGGCCCCATCATACATTATTCTGACTTCCAAAACTATATGGTTGAGGGAAAACTTAGCTTCCCAGTACCTCATAATTAACAGGGGATGTAGGTTGATAAAACTTAGCTTCAGAAATTAGAGTTTTGCAAGTATGCAATAAAAATAATAGAACTCAGTCAGATGAGATAAGCTTGTTTTGGCCCCAAAGAGAGGGAGAAAGGAAGATTTGAACTAGTGACCTCAACTTCATGAGACGTGGTCCCCAAACAATTATGCTAATCCTTGAGGTGAAATTTAGATGAAATAAGATACTCACATTTCTTCTTCAGGTTCATTCTTGAGTGCATTTTTGGCTATACACTGGAAAGCATCATCAACATTGAATCCTTCTTTTGCAGAGGTCTCAAAATATGGTATATTTCCCTTAGAAGCACACCATGCTTTGGCTTTCTTCTCAGAAACCTGCAACCAAAAGACAGAGAACCATGTTAGCAACAGCAGCTGCATAGGCATCTCCATAACATCACCTATTATTCCAAAATCCAGTTGGCTAGATTCTGAGACCACTAGATTTGCCAATGACAAGAACAGAAGTATGACAAGTGGAGGCAAAGAACTCACCACTCGACTATTCCCACCATCAACATCTATCTTGTTCCCCAACACAACAAACGGAAAGTTTTCAGGGTCAGAAGGGCTGGCCTGAACATCAACGACAAAGAATAACTTTCAGTGACCGTTTATTAATAAATTAAGGTTGTTTGGGCAACTAATAGATGGATAAGTACCTGAATCAGAAACTCTTCCCGCCAGTTATTAAGATTGTCAAATGACTTCATGACATTCACGTCATACACAAGAACACAGCAGTCTGCACCACGGTAGAAAGCCACACCAAGACTCTGAAACCTTTCTTGCCCAGCAGTATCCCAAATCTGTATATAGGAACATGAAGTGCTACCCTTAAAAGATTGCAGGTGAAACTATTCCAGCATCTTCAAGGTCTTTAGTTCTAATCAGCAATTTTATTTTCTCCAACAATGGTATAAGCTATGTAAACAATATGGCATTAAATATTACTTTTCTTTTTCATTGGTAATATGGCATTAAACATTAGATAGGAAAATTTATATAGTATTGGCATCTATTATAAATGTTATGATAATCAAAGGAAAAAATGGTTAGCAAAAGCAACAACATAGGGATACAGGCAAAAACTTTTGTTGTGTACCAAGAACCTCTCCTCCCCTCAACAACAACAAAGTGCTAGTCCCATAATTTGGGGTCGGCTATGGATCCTCAACAAATTAGATTGTGTGCCACATAAAATCTTTTTCTCCATTCTATTCTATTTAAAATCATGCTCTCCATTACTTCCCTATTTGACATGTTCTTTTTTATTATTTATATTAATGCTATTTTTGGCCTTCCTCTACCTTTTTTTCGTTCCCTCATCTTAAATCAAATCACTCTCCTCTAAACATGATCAAAACAACTAAAGCAACTCTCCAACACCCCCCACCCCCCACCCAAAAAAAAAATATATATATATAAAAAATTCCCATTTTAAAATTAATTTCCGTTTGGTTACTGAGAAAATGAAGGAAATTTTTTAAATAACTGATGAGTAAAGAGAAAAACCCAGCTCAATTAGGTTAATAGTGTTGGTTTTGGTTGAGTTTGTTTGGATTTCTTGANCCAATTCGCATTCATTAACATGCAATTCAAGACGAGAATGAAATGCTAATAAATAGATACCCCATTATTCAGACCTTGTTCATACATATTCATAAATAAATAAAAAAGACAAGTTATCAATATGAGAAAACCTATGCAGATCGCTCTAACCTGCAATGTGAACAACCTATCTTCAAACTGAACTTCCTTAGTCAGAAAATCCGCCCCAATCGTCGCCTTGTACTGATTACTAAACTTACGATTCACATACCTAATCACCACAACAACACACAACATTCAAATATCAAAACAAACCCAACAAAGAAAAAAATTATAAAAAAAACTCAGGAAACATAAATCCAAGATCTGGGTTTTAGAAGGTACTGATTCATCAGAGAAGTTTTGCCAACCCTGCCAAAAACAAAATCAAGCAAATTAAATATTATATCCCACATTGCAACATTAACCCAAAACTCTACATTAAAACAAAACAAAAAATATATATATATATATATATATTATAAATAAAATTGAACCAATTTCATTTTCCAAAAATCACAGCATTTATTGTTTCTGCATTATCAAAATCAACAACTCAACCAAACCAACACTATTAACCTAATTGAGCTGGGTTTTTCGCTTTACTCATCAGTTATTTAAAAAATTTCCTTCATTTTCTCAGTAACCAAACGGAAATTAATTTTAAAATGGGAAATTTTTTTTTTTTATATTTAAATTTACCCGCTGTCGCCGAGGATAATGACCTTTAAAAGCATGCGCCTACGAGAAGCCATGGATCAGAGATTCAAAGCTAAGAGTTTTTCAAATTTAGGGTTTTCACAAACGAAGTAAAGAAATAAATTTTGGGAATTTATGGGTTTGTGAATTTGAATTGAAATTTGATAGTTTTGTAACTTTTGTTTGTTTGTTTTTGTGGGGCTGTTATTGTTGAGGGGACCAGCCAATCATGGAGCGCCAGCGAGGATTCAGTGCCGGTAATTTTTAAATCCCGTTTATACCCTCGGTTTTGGATCGGTTTTACAGTTTTAACCGCAGCTAAAGAAAACTTTGTTCCTAAACGTTAAGTTTAGGACCTGTGGACCACGATGTGAATATTATTTGGACACTGTCAAATGTTGCTTATTACACTTTTAAATTTAGGCTGGTATTTAAAATTGGTTTATTGCTCTTTAAAAATGGTAACACATATCATCAATTATTCAATTGATGATATTAATGTGTCTCTTCCATTTTGATTTACATTTTCGCTGCTAAATCCACTTTAAAATGCCTAAAAACAAAGTTGTTTTTTTTACTTTTTCTGTTTTTCCTTCTCTTTTCTTCAAAATGACATATTTTGTAGTGGGTTAACAAGATTATATACCAGATATTGACAAATGGGTGTGCACAATATGTGAATTTTTTACTAGATGTCAATGAGCTTTATTAGTTTTTGATGTTTGGGATAATTTATTTCTATTCTTTTTTTTTTTTTAAATGAAAAGACCATAACTTTATTATGAAGAAGATAAAATCAATATATCTTAAGCCACATCAAATTTAATAATATTCGAATTTTTCTCTATCCAAATTACATAATTATCAATTCACTTAACAAATTGTGTCAAAATGTATGCTGCTTGATTGCCTTCTCTCTTAATATGTGAGATTTTTTTACATATCTAAAAATACTTGTTGCTTGTGTGGCATATCCGTGACATGATGTTAACAATAGCAATTTGTGGACTGCTCATCATGCCTACCACAGCATCAGCAACTAATTTTGAGTCACATTCAGTTAATTCTTAGTATCTATGACTTCAATTTTAACACACTTACATCAACTGAGAGGACAAAGTAGTAAATTATAGCAAAGCTTAAGCTGGCTGTGGAAATCTAATGCGTAATATCATCCAGGTTGTCATGTATGACAGTTATGTTTTTTTTTTCTTTTTTGATAGGAATGTATGACAGTCATGTTGTTAGACTAATTGGTAACCTCATCTTTCCAATCCCACTAGATAGATTTTAACTTCCTTTGTTTGACATCACAAATGACATCATAATATTTTTAGGCGGCTAACTTTGCTCTATTCAAACTAGTCACAGCGTGTCGGCATTTGCATGTGCAAAAATCACGAAAAATTGCCCACTGGTGTTTGCTTCCTTCTTCCATGAGGACTAGCCAAACTTTTACCCTTCCTACTAGATTTCCGCACATCAGAAGCACTCCCCGACTTAACACCTTTAGATGGGCAGCAAACACTGCCCTTGATGCCAGCTGAGCTAGGATGAGACCCAGCCCATGTGACGAAAGAGAAAGCGTGATCTAGCGACTGACATGAGGGGCTGGCATGAGAAGGCTCAGCGCCAAAATTTGCCGTGTCTTGGGAGTAAACTCCACTCTTTTCCAAAGCACAATTAGACAAGACTTGTCTTCCCTTTTTCCCGTTCCCTTCAAAGGCTCCGCGATGGGACTTAATGTCATTTTTGTAAGGTTGGTGATTGGCTCGAGGCACCTGACCTTCCCTACTTCCAAAAGCACTAGTGTCAGCCCCGCGGCCTGTCATGCTTGCAAGGAAACGTGACTTACTAACATTGGGTCCTACCTTTCTTCTAGTGACCAACATCCACGGTCCAAATTCCTCACGCGCCTCCTCTCCTGGCTCGTCCACAGTTCGAGATTCGCGCCCACTGGTCTCACTATCTTCCCTTCCAAAAGATCCTCTTTCCTCCTCCTGTCTCTGCTCGGAATTACTTGCCCGGACCGTATATGGACAAGCTTCTTGTCGGTGTCCAGCACGGCCACAAGAAAAACATAAAGAGCTTATACCTTCATATTGAATTTCCTGAACCACCCCTTCCAACAGGATTCTTCTAACCAAAGGCTTATTGAGGTCGACTTGAATGCATATCCTAGCGTATCTTCCCCTCGTCTCCGAAGCCGTATTTGCATCAATCCTTAGAACAGGTCCAATGGAATTACCAATCTCTTTAAGGACGGCAAGCTCATAATATTCAAAGGGAAGTTCAGGCAGGCGAGCCCATACTGCAACCAAACTGCAAGCAGCCAATGAAGGTTTAAAATTTGGTTCCCACATTCTCATTGTAAGGTAGTGACCCCCTACAAACCAAGGTCCCCCCCTAAGCACCCTATCATAATCCTCAACAAGGCCAAACCGAATCAAAAAGAAGTCCTTCCCCAGGTCTACACAGTCTAACCTGCCCGCTGGTTTCCACATGCTCATCACCCTGGAGTGTAGGAAATGGAAGCCCACTGTTCTCCCAAAAACCTTAACAATAAGAGCATGAGCCCATTTAGCTCTAATGTGACTTCTAGTCTCTGGTTGGAGCTTTACCGATATCAGTCCCATGTTCAGATCATCAATGTCCGCATCAGGCACACTACTCTCCATGTTTGCTGCTTCCAAGTTGAAAGCTTGCATAAACGCTCCTGGGATTTCACCCAAAAGCTTATCCTTGAAGGATATCGGGGAAGTAAAAGCAGTGGTGTCCATTGCCTCCTTGATTTTTTTTGGTACTCCGTTGGAGTTCAGCATCTTCCTCTCTAGACCTCTCACGCTCAGGCCTCTCACTCTCCATGAGTAGTTTTTCTACTTGTATTCTTATTTCTAATTCTTAGTATCTATGACTTCAATTTTAACACAGGTACATCAACTGAGAGGACAAAGTAGTAAATTATAGCAAAGCTTAAGCTGGCTGTGGAAATCTAATGCGTAATATCATCCAGGTTGTCATGTATGACAGTTATGTTTTTTTTTTCTTTTTTGATAGGAATGTATGACAGTCATGTTGTTAGACTAATTGGTAACCTCATCTTTCCAATCCCACTAGATAGATTTTAACTTCCTTTGTTTGACATCACAAATGACATCATAATATTTTTAGGCGGCTAACTTTGCTCTATTCAAACTAGTCACAGCGTGTCGGCATTTGCATGTGCAAAAATCAAAGTCTATTTTAGCACAATTTGCATTTCAAAACAACTCACCCTAGATGGTTTATTTTACACTATTTTTTTTTATTAAAATATCAATTTTTTTAATTTTTAAAATTATTTATCTTTTTTCATATGCAATAATTACCGTTTACTCTCTTCCTTTATTTTCATAAAAAATAAAAAACTAAATACAAAATGAATAGTTTTAATGTAAATTTACACTATTATCCCAACAAACTTGTAAATTTACACAATTATACACTCATTGATATAGGTCATTTTTAGGAAAAATGAGTGCTCTAAGATTCTATTCTTAAAAAAATATATAAATAAATAAATAAAACCTACTCTGATTCTCAACAAAGAACTAACTCTCGGTTGTTTAAACTTGTGCTACCTGCACACCTCTACACTACCAGGAATTACCAAATAAAAAAACCCAAAAAAAAGAGGCCTACAGATGATGCAACTCTAAAGAATTTGACCAAACTGAATGAAATTTTTTTGTTCATTATCAAACAATTCGCATAGTTACAAACCACTTGCTGATTTAATAGCTCTCATTTTCCCGTCACATGAAAAAATAAACTCATTTTCTCGCTGCCCAGCCCTATCCCCACTTGCAGATGGATCCTATAGGAACTGGACAATTTCTACTTGGTCCCTACTCCAATAATATATGCTGACCAACTTACACCACTCACAATTAGTTTGCACCCTTTTGAGTATCAGTAAGAAATTCTCTACATTGGAAGATCTCAAACCATCCAATCCACTAGAAAATGGTGTCAGAACCTTGAAGATTTTGATGAATAAATATGCCACTAGGACAACTATTCTGCCTCAAGCAGGTTTTCTGTACCTAAAAATCAACTAATACTGTCAAATGGCTGGGTACTACGCTGGTTTCTCATGCCGGGCCAGGGTGTGATAATTTTATAAATTTTCGCATGGGTAGGACAGGAAAAGTAGGTGAATTTACATGAAAATTGGAATCACCAAGCAAGAGATTTAATCAAAATCTTGGGCATCATTTTTAACTTTTCCCAATTCTACCTCTTGGGTAGTTTGTTGGCCTTCACTGCTTGAGCCAGATTGCTGCACCACGGACTCATTGCTAGGTACGGTGTACTCCACAGTAGTGGCTAGCACGTGGGTTTCCAGTGCCATCTTTCTGAATTTTTTCAAGTCCTCCTTATATTGGCCATTATCATAATCTGCACTCCCAAAGGAATCAAATGCTCTGCTGTGCCCCGGTCTGATTCCCTCATTTAGTTCATCTAGAGAAAGATTTCCTTCCAAAGCTCGAACTATCTGCTTTTTACCAAGAATAGCAAAGGGTTATATTCCATCATGAAAAATGAATAAGGGTTGAACACAATCTCAAACAACGTCTTTGTACCAGTTTCAAAACCATTTCTCCTTTTGATAGTCAGCTAGGAAAATTTAAATTCCATAAACGTACTGATGATTTTGAACATTAAAAGGACAAAAACCTGCCAAAACTTTGCAATATATTGAAACCAAATGTAGATTCCATACACTTCACAAACACGGTAAGGGCCAAGGAGGCTTATTTGTAATTTTGGATTTGAATGATTAGACAGAGAAGGATTTCAAATTTTCAATATTAGAAATTGGTAGAGTTACCTGGCTCATTCTTGGCCGAAGCCGGGATGAATGACGCACACAAGCAGCAGCACAAGCCACCATTCGAACCATTTCACTAGAGTTGTAATCATTTTGCAACCTTTGATCAACGACAGTATCAAAGTTACCACTTTCCAAAGCTTGTGAGAGCAAAGGCCTTGCCTAAAATTCCATAACAGTAAATGTTATTTTTCTCATGTCACTCAAGCTTTGCAATTAAGAAAGCTCCATCTTTTAAGAAGAGAAAATTATAAAAGTTATAACAGCCTAAACTAAATGAAGATACACCTAGAATTTCCTTGTATCTGCATGCCGGGAGGGCCTAATGACTATGAATTTAGCACACTTTATTCGAATGAACAGGAAATGACGAGTAAATACTGTCTCAAACACATAAGTGAAAGGTTATCAACTATCCTATACAAAAAATAGAAGAAAACCAACTCAATGAATTAATATAGCACCTGAAACAAATGTAGACATGCACACATACCTACAAACACACAGAATAGAACACCATGAAAGAATAAACCCCTGCCCCCCATGCACACACATACCTGCGAAGATTTCTTTTTCTTAAACAAAGTGATTGTTCTTTTTAATATTTCATCAACAAAAAAAAGTTATATGTAACGACCCCACCCCACCTTGTGTAGATATAGTCCGCTTTGAGGTCTCATACCCCTCACGGTTTTGTTCTCCCCCAAAGCACACAGTAGTAGGGGAAAAGGTCTCTACACATTGAAGGAAAGTCATTCCTTATAAAGACATTTCCATGTGCTTCCTTAGGCAATATGGGATTCCATAGAATGCAAGAACCCCCTTTGGGTTACTACAATTCACCCCCTTACGGGCACATGCATCCTCGCGTGTGGGGCCCACACTTCCGGCTAAGGCATGGCTCTGATACCATCTGTAACGACCCCACCCCACCTTGTGTAGCTTTGGGGCCTCCCCTCACGGTTTTGTTCTCCCTCAAAGCACACAACAGTGGGGGAAAAGGCCTCTAAACATTGAAGGGAAGTCATTCCTTATATAAACACATTCTCATGTACTTCCCTAAGCAATGTGGGATTCCAAGGAATGCAAGACACCCTTTTGAGTCACTACACTATATCCCAAGAAACCTGATTACATGGCAAAGTATAGTAAACAATTAAGGATTGGTGATCATGAAATGGTATACACACCCACTCAACCATGCTATCTTCGGTGAAGGAATTAGTTTTATCGATAGGATGGCGTCCAGTAATCAACTCCAAAAGCACAACCCCGAAGGAGAAAACATCTGATTTATCAGTGAGCTTTCCACTAGCAGCATATTCTGGAGCCATGTAACTGCATTTGGTGAATACAGGATTATTTCAAGATATTGAGAAACAATTAATTCAAAAGTTTGAAAGAAAATGAAGTATCCAAGCCATCATTGCTTTTTAAACATTAGACCGCACCAAAACTAGACTTCATGGCAGCACCACAGCTTTGCAAAAAGAACAGAGAGAAATGGATCTTACCCAAAAGTTCCCATTACTCGGGTGGAGACATGAGTATCAGTCTCTAATGCAATCTTAGCAAGCCCAAAATCTGCAACCTGAACAAAAGATCCAGGTGCATTATTGTATCATAAAAGTTAATATTTAAAAAGTATCTAGGTACGAAATGAAAACGAAGTTTTTCCACATAACTCATGTCATGCAAACAGCATTATGCAATCAAATGACACACAAAACCTTTTGTTTGTTGTGGGCAGAGGAAGAAAGAAAAAGGAATCAAAATTTTTCCCATCATGGCTGCATGTTCCTGATCCATTTTGAGCCAAGGATAATCCCACCGGATCTAAATCTAGAGCTTTTGCAACTCAATGACAGATATAAAGGAAGCAGCAAATCAAAAATAAAAATGCAGACACTCGTGGATAGATATATCATATATGAAACTTAACAAATAATCCTTTGAAACCATTAATAAACCCTACCTTTGCATCAAAATTATTGTCAATGAGAATATTAGCTGCTTTGATGTCACGGTGTATGATCTTAGGCTGGCCTGAAGATTTAGCTCAAAAGAAGAGTGAAACTATAACTAGGAAATATTTGTAATGTTTGCAATGTAAAGATGGAACAAAAAGGAGACTCACAGTCCTCATTCAGATATGCCAATCCTCTGGCAGAGCCTAGAGCTATTTTCATTCTGGTTGGCCAGTTCATAGTTGGTCTCCCTTTTCCTGCAATGTCATTTTTCTCCAATAAAACATTGCATAGTAATTTTGAAGTACAAATACAGTTATAAGACTCCCAAATCAAATTGAAGAAACCATAATCTCAATCCGAACAACACATTGTGATCTAACTTAACATCAAAACTCTCACGATAATAAAACCCTATATGAATGCTACTTGGTGAAGTTTAATTGCCAATTTGACTATTTTTACTCTCTCTTTTTCACATAGGGTTACTAAAGAGGTTTATACCTCTCTACTAATACTTTCAGCCAACTCACATCTAAGGAAATATTCATTTAAGAGGCTTGTATCAATATAGGACTCTTGAGAAATGAATGACCAAATGATATTTAACACTGCAAAATATCTTTTCTTCTTCTTCATTCTCTTTATTTCTTCAACAGCTTAACTTTTCTATATCAGATACATCATCTTCTGATTTTGCTTATATTTTACATATTTGCAAGCAACTTTTGTATTCATAGTGATTTATGTATTAACTAATATATATATATATATATATCAATTTCATAAAGTATGCCCCATTCAATTATTTTTTTCAATTTTATCTACTAATACTACTAAAATCTTTTATGTATCTTATCTCTCCAGATACTTTCAGTTTATAGCTTTTTCACATGTTTATGCAGTTTTACTGAAAATTATATCCCTTTGCCATTTTTTCTATCCCATAAAACTTTATGATACTTGAGATCACCATTCAAGTAGTCCCGCACTTTGGGAACTAGTGATGCAAATTCTTGAATAATGACTATTGAATAATGAAGTGGAGCTAACCTATTGAATAATGACTATGCTTATGGATCTCCCCTTTTTTAAAGGATTATCTTGGGGAAAGGATAAAATTGTTGCTCTATTCTTTCATTAATAACAGAAGAAATCTTTTTGTAAGGACACAAGAGGAAAACCTATTTTATATCCAAGAACACCAACAGGAACTATCATCCCCCCAACAAAAAATAAAAGAAAGGGAAAAAAGAAAAAAACAAAGTTACAGATAAAACAAAATAATATAATCACCCAAAGGACTTATACCATGTAGATGAAAATCCAACGTGTAGTTTGGGACAAACTCATAAACAAGCATTCTCTGTGCCCCAGAAATGCAGTATCCAACCAGTGAAACAAGGTGTTTGTGATGGACACGGCCAATGACCTCAACCTCGGCCCTAAATTCACGCTCCCCCTGTCTACTGCCAGCTTTCAACTGCTTAACTGCAACCACTTTCCCATTTGGAAGGACTCCTTTATGGACGTAACCAAAACCACCCTGACCAAGGAGGTTGGTATTGGAGAAACCATTAGTTGCCATGGCTAATTCTTCAGATGAAAATGTACCCTGTGAAAGACCTGCGGTGTAGCCAGGGGATGGTGGTGGCAATGGTTTATCAGAGTCCATACTACTAGTCGTAAAAGAAGATGCAGGGGGAGTAGTGACTTGCACCATTTCCGGGCTATGGACAGCTCCATGGGGATGAGTTGGCTTGGGAAACAATGTTACTCTATCATCTTTTGGTGGCAGGGAATTTTGTTGCCAATGCTCATCTGGAGATCAAAGATCAGCACCAAAAAAAAATCGGCAAGTATGAGTCTATCTTAAAAAGTAGATGTTTCTGAAAATACATAAAAACTAGATCATAAATTACATGAAAGATTTTCATCATCAAGAAAAATGAAATACTAATATACTGAGTTCAATGAGATCCATTTGATGAAAAGGTTAAAATGAACTGATGCAACCCCACGGCCACGTTCTGCACCTCTTCCTCCATGAGGGGCTATGATTGGATTAAGGAATTACAGAAAAGCAATAGAGAAAAAGAAAGAAATTTCTGGTTATACTTCAAGGGATAACTGGGACATTCTTTTATTTATTTATCATTACATAACCAGGACCTTCTTGACAAGCAAAAGCTTGATGTTTGGGTTAAATTTTTTTATGCTTTATTATCATTCAAAGTGGGCTATATAATAGCCTTACAATCTGAAAAACTGAAACATACTTATGGAAACTGCTAAATGACAGGATAAAACTAAAACCTATCCTACTGCTCTGTTTGAAAAACTCAAGCAGAGTCCCATTATTTTGAAAAGAAATAACTAATCTGATAATAACCAAAACATAGATAGCAAGCTGGTCCTTAACATAAAAACGAATAATTGATTGCAAATACTCATTAAGTAGCACCTTCAACAATTTCTTTGTGGTATAGACACATAGAGATGTGTTCATTTTAACATCAAACCTTCCATCAAAATCAATCTTGTAATGCTTACTTGCCAAAAAAAAAATCTTGCACTGCAAAGAAAACCCATATGTACAGTCCCTCCTAATCATGCCTTCATTTTGTAAACCCACAAAGGAGTTACCAACCTTGTTTTGTTGGACTCCCAAAACCTATTCTTAGATTAAGCTAGCAAATTTACCATGCATCATAATTTGACACTCAACCTGACAAGCCCAATACGAAATTCATTCCTACATAATCTTCCATTTCAAGGCATACTATAAAGGAACTCTTAAAAGTAGTAAACTTTCATAAATATTCAATTAGCAAGCCCTTGGGACTTGCCAATTGGAAAGGAGTCTGGTCACAACCCTATAGGCTACAACTCAATCCCTATCTTATTGTTCCTCTTATATGGCATTTTTCTACTATTTCATACCATTACAAAAAATAAAATGTTAAAACTACTATCAAACTTACTATAAATGTTTACAAATTGGCTAAGGGCCTTGTATCTCAACTCATTGGCACCTCCTGATGTTTCCAATGGAGACATCCAAGATTCAAAACTTCAAATCCCACCTCCCCCAACTATTGAATTATCCCCAAAAAATATGTTACAAATTGGTATAGCAATGAATGTGATTGATGTCACATTCACAACATAGCAAATAAATTTCCTAATTAGATTTTTTTCCGTGTTTAATAATTAACAGTCAGTTTGTAAAGTTTTTTATAATGCTTTAAGGCTTATTGTAGTGAAATTTGTAGTTTCACTAACATGAAGCATCACTCAATCACTAAAGTTACTACCGATTTTACTACAAAAGTCCAACAGACAGACAATGAATGTGAGTGGCGCAAATCAACAATATAATAAATTTAAAAAAAAAGTCTTGAATTTCATTTTTGTTCTGTGTTTGTAACAATCATGCAGTAAAATTTGTAGTAATCTAAGTTGTCTAGCATGAAATTTCTCAAAGAACTCCGCAAAGCTGATCTACAGAACTCAATTACAAACAACAACAACAAAACAATGTAATTCAAAAGCAACAATAGAACAAAAACTAAACATTAAAAAAAAGCAATCAAACAACTAAATTAAATAATTAATTGATTTAATTAAACAATAAATAAAAGAAGACAAGAGAACACAATTACCAAAAAACAACAACAACAAAAACAATGTAACTCAAAGGCAACAATAGAACATAAACTAAACATTAAAAAAAGCAACTCGATAACTAAATTACTTAATTAAACAATAATTAAAAATAAAATAAAAGAAGAATCATACTTTTAGTATTAGGTACTTGTGGTTGTGGTGGTGAAGGACCACCATCACTGTCCTGTCTCCTCCGATTCTTTCCTCTATTGCAAATTACGAAAATACCCACGCCAATCAGCACAATTAACCCTCCGATCCCTATCCCAACTATCAGCCCCACCAGCGCCCCCGTCTGCAATCCACGTTTAGGCGGCTCCGGCGGCCCGGGGAGCGGAGGGCTTAAAGTTGTGCCGACGGTGGGAAGCGGCGGCAGAGTAGTCGTAACATTGGTGGTAGGCGGCAGAGTAGTTGTAGCATTGGGGGTAGACGGCAGAGGAGAGGTGGCGTTGGTGGCCGGAAAAGGAGGAGATGACGGAGAGGTGGAGTTGGTTACCGGAGGTTGAGCCGACATCACCACCGGCTGCAAAGGCTAGGGCTGTTCGATTTCACCGAGGTCTCTGTCTGTCTTTTTGAAAAAGCAGTGAAGTGTGTAAGTGTGTGAAGCTGATGAGGTTTGAAAGAAAGAGAAAAAGGAGAAAAGGAGATGAGTGGGGTCACAACAACATGTGGTTGGGTGGCGAATGAAGCTTGAAGAAGAAGCGTTTTGTTGCGTACGTGTATGTGTGTGTGTGTGGGGTGGTGGACCCAACTGATTCGGAATCTGGAGTTTTTGTCGGTATCTTTGGCGTATTGTCTTGAAGAGGTTAACGCTACCATGTCCGAATCACCAAACAATAGTAAATTTGCACGTGGTTTTACAATCATAAACCCTAGAGAGAGAGCGAGATTTTTGGTTAACTATTAAAGTGGGAAGAAAATTTGTTGGGATTTGTTTTGTTTTGTGCTTTTTACAAGAAAAAAGAAGAAGAAGAAGAAGAAGAAGAGAAGTTTAGAGAATTGATTGTGGTTAAAGGTACGTGATATAAGTTCTAAAGGAAAATTTGTGTTGATGCCGTAAAAATAGAATGGGAAATGGATCACGGAAAAAGGGGAGATTAGCAAATATTTTCTTACTAAATTTAACCCGTTTAGATGGAGGGGAGTGGAGGGAAGTAGAATATAGTTAGCTAAACATATGTTAATTTTAGGTTAAATTTACTTTATTATACTCTACTCCATCTCCTTCTCCCTCAATTCAAACGGAAGGAACTACTTTAAGAAGAGGAGGAAGACTTTCCAATTAATATCTTAATAAAGTTAATTAGTAAAGAGGATAATATAGAGCTATGTTTTTGGGTTGGGTCAATCAGGTTTGGGTCAAGAACAAGTTAAGGGCAAAAATGACTCATTTTAAGTTGGTTATAAAATGGGTCGGATTAATCGGGTTTCAAGTTGGGTCGACTTGTACTTTTCACATGAATTTTTCAAAAAAATTATATTTGTTATTTGGATTTAGTAAGCTTGTGTAGAATGCTTGTTCAATAATAGTTCAACTCAACAAATTAATTAATACTTGTTCAAATATTTATAAAATTATACAAATTCTAACATTGCTAACAAAAACAAAATAGTACAAACACAAAAAGGAGTCTAGTCTATCATGTGAAAATCTAATTTAAACAAACGCATATATTTCATTTCTATGCACTATCAACATTCCAAACATGGTTTTGAAATCTAGACCGGACTGGCCGGTTGGACCACGATAACCGGGAACCGTCTATCATTCCGGTTTTTTAAACTACCAAAACCGGAAATTTTAATTTTTCAGTGAACCTTTCGAACTGCGGTCAAACCGCCCGGTTTTCAAAACCGAACACGAGTCTGACGATTCCTAAAAAATCAAAAAACATTGCTCAAATTAATCTCCAACATCAGATCTTCCAAGAAAAAGAAAAAAATAAAACAAGTAAAAAAAGAATAGAAGACTATGGAAGAAAGGCTGCAAATCTGCTTTTGGCTTCTGCATATGCATCTACATTTGCTTCTGCTTCTTCTTTTATTTGTTGAAAAATTGTGGAAGGAGATTGCTGTTTGTTTGAAAACTGTGGAAGAAATAATAGAAGGAGAGAGAGGAGGAGGCTGTAGGGAAAAGCTAAAAGAATAGAAGACAAAAATCCATAAGGTTTGAAATTTGATCATGTGACTGGCCAAAATTGCCCTATAACACCATTTTTCAAACATATTTGCTAGTTAGCATCTTTTCCAAACTATTTAGGAAACTAACATCTCGAGTATGCCAGACTCAATTTTACTGTAGCAAATCAAGAATTAGAGACTCGTTTTCTATATTGTGCGAAGCCTGGAACTCGAGCCTGAAAAGCTTGAGTTCCTTAAAGTGAAATTGAGCCTTATAGGCTCGATATTTAGAAACCAAGACTTCCTCACCAAAACCTTAACCTAGATCGTCACTGAAACCTCAACCCACCCAAACCCACACTGCGAGCTGGTGAAGAGGACAAGGAAGCACCGCGCCGGCGTAGATGAACCCCCACGCCGTTCCAAACACAATACCACTGCGAGGTCTGAGCTTCTTCTTCATCACTGACCCACCTAAACCCACACTGTGAGCTCTAGAGAAGAGGACAAGGAAGCACCATGTCGACGTAGATGAACCACCACGCCATTCGACATTGATCAGGTGTTTGGGTTTGTTGATTTCGTTGTGGGTCTCTGGGTTTGCTTGGGTTTGTTGATATCTTTGGTTGTTGTGTTTGATTGGTGGAGAAGATGGGTTTGCTTGGGTTTGTTGATCTCTTTGGTTGTTGTGTATTGTTGGAGAAGAAGTTGTTTGACTGTCGGAGAAGAAGTACTGAAACAAAATCGATTTCAACGAACTCGATTTCAATGACAAAAAACGAGTCTCACGGACTTGATTTAGCATTCCAAAATCGAATTTATTGCACTCGAGGTATTAGTTTCCTAAATAGTTTTGAAAACTTGCTAACTAATAAATTGTTTGTAAGTCAGTGTTATTTTGAAAAAAAAAAACCTATGTCACTTGAGTAAACGTGTGAACTTTGATCATGATACTTGGGGAAATGTGTGAGAGGGGTTGGGTTTCTCATGAAATCTCATGAGTCATAAGTTTTTTTCTTCTCTTTTTATCCAGCACAACCAACTTATTAAAGTTTAATTTTATTATATTTTAGTTATATTTTTTAAAACTTTTTTTGTTATATTTATTTATCTATATATATATATATATAACCAAAACTTTTGAAGCTCTCACAATTTTCCACGTCAGCAATTAATTTTTTTTTTTAATTTTAAAAATAAATTATTTTATTAAGTTTTTTACTTGCTAACCCGATAAACTTCCCTCACTCGATAAACTCCCTCTCCATCTTTGCCTCTTCCGTTCTCTCTGCCTCTCTCAATTCTCAAACCCCTAAACTATAGTCCACAGCGCTGGCCTCCCACTCCTTTAGTGGTTGAAAGTTTTTGATCTTGAGACTTTACCATCAGACCAGATTCTCTCTGCAAACATTACCGATAAGTTTTTTATTTTGTTCTATAATTTTGGCTATTAAATATGATTTAGGGTTTTGTTTTTGGTTCTTTGCCTCTTCTATTCTCTCTGCCTCTCTTAATTCTCAAACCCCTAAGCTATAGTCCACGGGCGCCAGCCTCCCACTCCTTTAGTGGTAGAAAGTTTTTGATTTTGAGACTTTACCATCAGACCAGATTCTCTCCGCAAACATTACCAGTAAGTTTTTTATTTTTTTATTCTATAATTTGGGTTGTTAAATATGATTTAGTGTTTCATTTAGGGTTTCATTTTTGGTTGTTAAATATGATTTAGGGTTTCGTTTGGGCGTGTTTCTTTTGAATGATTAGCTTAGATTAATGGGTTTGGAGCCCGTAGTGGGTTTTATTAATTTCAATTATTGGCCGTGAGAAAATCCATCTGGGATTTTAGATTGATTTTTTATGTGTGTAGATTGAAAATTGCATCAATTTTGTGAGTTCAGGGGTTACTTAGTGGAAAAGTGATTATTTTTAAAGTATGAAAGTAACCACTGTGTTGGATTTGATTGTCTGAATGGCTTATATGGGTTTGATTCTTTGGATTGATAACATACTAGGGTCAATTTTAGTTTTATGTTTTATGGATAAGATTTATTTGGGCTGTTACTGGATATTTTATTTAACCGTGAATTCTAGTTGAACTTTTGGCTACAGGAATGAAGCCAGAATCTGTTGCTGAATTGAGTGAGCAAGATGCGGTAAGTCAGAGTTAGCAATTCTTTATTTCCCCCTTTGTTGTGTTTTGTGTAAGGAGTTTTGCACCCAAAAAATGGTGATGGCTTGAATGAATAATACAAGTTAAGGTTTATACTATACTTTTTTTTTGAGAATGAGGTTTATACTATACTTGATGCTCATCTTTTGGGACAATAATGATATTTCCTATCCTTTTATTAGTCAAGCATCCTTGGCATGCCCTTGATGTTTTTGTGAGTCATTTGTTTGTGTTTGGATTTAATTTAAGTTTTTGGGTTATGGTCAAGCTTGGTTTTATGTTTAATTTAATTATTATTGCATCTCAAGTTTACCATTGTTTTTATTACTTCTTTATCTAATTTTTATGGGTATGTAGAATAGTACTGTGAAAAATACATGCATACACACATGAATTGATATTAAATCTCTTCTTTAGATGAAAGAATGTTTATTAACCAACAAAATCTAGACAGGGTCAAATTTTTCTACCAAAATCCAAAAATAAGGAAGAAAAATATCATCTTGAAATTACTCATTTGAAACTAACTACAAGCAGATTTGTTGCAATGAAGGTTTAATCCATCAAATGCTAAATTTACTTTGAAATTGCCATATAACCTACCTATAATATCATTCATGTAATATGAAGCAAAGTTCTCTGAATCCTGTACCTTAAAATTACTTTAGAATTTGCATAATATCATAAAAATTGGAGGAAAATAATGAAGCTAGAGTCTACTGCATAATCCAATTCTCCCTACTTTATTAGTTCCATGTTACAATTTAAATCCAAAATAACTTGAAAATATATAGAAGCCTATAATTGAACCTATTAAACTCAAATAATACCATATTCTCTCTGATTCATCAATTTAGAACCAAAGAAGAAAAAAAAAAAAACAGAGAAAAAATAATGGATTTGTCACAATTTGAGCTATTTATGTCTTTACTTCGAACATAGTGAAATAATGGATTTGATAAACAATTCTATAAGGTGATTTGCATTATGATGGAAATACACAATTCTATGTTAAATATAGTTTTTCTTATGTTCTTTATATTTTCCCTATTTACATGTATTGTGGTTTGCTTCCAACAATTTTATTTTCTGATTGTAAATCATTAGAAAGCAAAATAAATGTGTTTCATTTATTTTCTCTTTTGTGTATTTTATTCACATATTTCAATTTGGTAGTCAAAAGTAATTTGGCTGGTAAAAAGTGTTGTTCTTTAGTGCCAAATGTTTGTTTGAATTAGAAGCCTTAAGGAACAATTTTCATGAACAAGGAACCCTCATTTGTTTGGTGTATTTTATGTTCAGCTGGCCTTTGGTGTTACTATTAATTACATATGGCTTGGTCTTAATGAAAGATTATTTCAAGGCAAAGTAAGTGGGGTTTCTGTACTGTTATTTATCTCTGAGTTGAGGACTTCTTTCATTGTAATTTGGATGGTTCTTGCTTCATGTTGAACGAAATTTCTTGAATTTGCTGCAAACCTTGATGGGTATTGATTAATAAAAAGTTATTTGTCTCATATATGTGGTCAACTGCAACTATCACGGCCATTGCTCTTGCACATGGAGGGGTAAGTCCATATGACTTCAATTTTATTTTTTTTTCATCTATCTTTTATAGCAAGGTTATCAATCTAACACTGACCCCAAAAAAGTTGAAATAAATATGACTCTAGGCTTACTTTGTCTTGAAGATTTTCAGTTTTTTTTTTTTTTATTTTTAAAATGTATATGATATATGCTCACATTAATGATTTTTTTATATAGCGGATAATCCGTTTGTGTCTTTTTAAGAAATTTCAATGAGTAATATAATATTTTTTTATAAAGCCATTCCTATTCAAGAATTATAGGAGCATAAGTATAGTGATGATCTTATTTTTTGTTTCAAATGGTAATTCATTTAAGCTTGAACATTTTTTTATAGGGACTAAGGCTTCACAGTGTTGAAATTGTCAATTTGAAAGAAGCAGACAAGAAGAATTTATTAATTCATAAGAAGCTATATTTGGTTTTTGATTTAGATCATATGCTACTAAATTTTATTCAGCTTACAGATATGACATCAGAATAAGATATTTAAAGAAACAAACAAATTATTTGCAAGGTATTACTGTTACCTTTATATTTTATTACTTTGGTGGTGTGCTTATCATTTTGTATATCATTTATTTGGTAGTTTAGACTTTGTTGATGGCCATTTTTTGGATGTCAGAAAGAAGCCTAGTGGCATGGGCAAAGAGAAATTGGATAGAAAACCATTAAGCCCAAGCGGCAGGAATAATGGGTCATAGGTCCATAAAACAAGTAAATGGGTCTTGAGGAAGTAAATAGGCCTTGAGGAAGCAAATGGGCTCAAAAGAGCCTGGAAAGAGAGAAATAACAAACAACAATCCCATGGGTAGTATATGAGGTAGAAAAGTGAGAATGGGTTGCGGTAGTCCCAAAGCATTGTAAACAAAGAAAGTAAGGGGCCAGTGGCAAGCCCACAAACCCTAAGGATGAGAATAAGATCATTGGGCCGGGGAAGCCCAATGAAGTTAGTAAAAGTCCATGGGAATACAGAGTTAGGAAAAGGGCCAAGGAAGCCTAAGAAAAGCAAACGGGCTGAGGATGCCCAAAGAAAAAACAAAGGGATATAGGAGCCCATAAGTAAGAAAGCCCATGGCCATGCTAGGCCACTAGGAAGAGAATAAACAGTAGGCCTAAAGAGGCCCAGCAGGATTAAGCCATTACAGCAGGAATAACAGAGTGACGTGGCAGGACATCATGGCAATCAAGGGATAGGCTAGAAGAAACATAAAGCCCAGTATCCAATAAAGTCCAGCCCGTAAGAGGAGTAGGAAACCAAAAATTAGCTCACATAAAAGGTCAAGAACGGATGGCAGACTATGCAGCAAGCCTCCAGACCACGACGGATGCATGAGCAGCAGGCAGATTTTGGACACACATGGAAAGTAGGCACGTGCAAGGCCTAGGCCTTACCAGCCTGTACCCAGCCAATATGGGACATGGTAAGGTCATGGTTCAGAGGTAAGAGGGCATGGTTTGGTGGTGGGAAGAGGGAAAAAACCTATTCGGGGTTTCTGCTCAAGCTCTTTTGAGGGATACGTCCTGTTGGGATGACATATCTCCCAAAAGAGGCAAGACTGAGTTGGAACCAGTAGGTGCATGCCATGAGGGATAGAAAGAGAGAGAACATCAGCGCCGTGGTAGGAAGAGGTGCCACGGTAGACTAACAGACAAAATAGTTGTCTTTGTCTGGTAACGGCAGACTAACAGACAAAATAGTTGTCTTTGTCTGGTAAAGGGGAATGACACGCAGATGGAACAGTGATGGTCAGTAAATACACCCAGACCAGAAAAAGGTGGTTAAGGGGTAGAATAGTAAAGAGAGGCTTTTGCCGTGTATAGAAAGGGGGATTTTTCACGAAGGGAGAGGAAAAACAACACATAGAAACCACGGTGATAAAACCACCAAGGAAAGACTAAGAAAGAAAAACAGCAAGGGGGAGGAAAGAAAGAAAAAGATAAAAGAGAGAAACTAAAAGAAAGAAAAATTAGAGAGTTAGTTCGGCAGGCATGCACCAATAGGTCGACCCCTCTCTCCCTCTCAACTCCTTGCTCTCTTCCATGAGTAAAAGGATTCTCCTGGGCATCAACCATTCAGGTCAGTTTCCCTCAAAATCCATTAATTTCCGCAGTAGGACTTTTCTTGGGAGATTAATTGCGTTGAGAGGAGGCGTTCTTCCCTCTTTGGTTTTGTTCCTGCGGATTAAACTTGACTTGGTTTCTTTATCTTTTGATTAACCCATATTACCATTTGTTCCTTCTATTTTATTTGTAAAAGTCATTGTTATTGCTATGATTATGTTTCACGAATAGGGATTATTTGGTCATTTTCTATTAAATAGTCATCCGGTCATTTTCTATTAAGTAGCTAGAATACTTTGTTTTATTCATCATATATGTCTGCCACAAGCTCCTCTAAAACAGCTCTGCTTGTCGTAAGCACACTCTTGGCAGACGAGGCATAATTTGTGCACAAGCCGGCCCAAATTGAGTTGCAGTTGGATTGGTCTCAACTCCCATACTCAGAATAATTGGGCCTATTTTCGCAAGAGGTAGCCCAGCCCAATTCAACAAAAAAGGCCCCTACAGACTTTAGAGCTCATTCATGATAAAAGTCTTTCTAATTATGACTGAGATTATGCTTTGACAAGTTTCCAATTATTTGAAGTATGTATAGTTTCATTCTCAAAGGTTCTTTCTTCATCATATTGAACTTGACCTGTTTGTGTTTTGAAATTAACTTGAATTCTTATTAAAAGCTTGGTTTTGTATCTACTCTATGTGAAACACTGTAAAGAAGTAAACTTTGACTTTTTAGTTTTAAATTATAATTTTTAACTTCTGTAGTCAAACTAAGAAGGGTGAGGGAAAATTTTTCTAAAAAAAAGGAAAAAGGCTTATGGATTTTATGAGATGTATACGTGTTGATTGTGATTTTTATGTTGTAGAATGATGAAAATAGCTGAGAAGGGAAAAAGAACTTTGTTTAGGATCCACTTGAAATAGGGCAGGAGCCTAAAGGTTGCTTCTAATGTTGCTGCACTTGGATGATTCAAAAGCTATGTAGACATGTGCTTATGCATTATATGTGATGTTTTGTTTGGCAAAATTTACATTTTTAAGGTTCTTCAATAAATGATTATTTTTTTTTGGGAGTTATGTGGATATGTGTAATTGTTATTTATCTTAATTCTTACCTATCAAAAACATATCATCTATGTAAGGAGCCTCACTAAGGTGCATTTGAGACATTGTGGTTAGTTAGTGTAGAGTGCAGGGCAGTGTGATGGATAGTGCAGGGCAGTGTGATGGACAATGCGGGGCAGTGTGTTGGGCAGTGCAGGGAAGAGTGCAGGGTGTGCTGTTATGACAGAGTGTCAAGGGACAGTCACCAGTAGCCTTAAAGTGTTGTACAATGGCTTTAATAGTGTTGTACTGTTGTACTTTGGTTGTATTGCATTAAAGTGTTGTACTTAGTTAGTTGAGCTTAGTTAGATAAGCTGTGAGGTGTTGTACCTAGTTAGTTAGAATAGGATATAAACTACAATTCAGATTGTAAAGAATTCATTGAAGAAATAACACATTGAATAGCTAATTCCTTGAATTGCTATAGGAGGTAGATTCCCTCGAAGAATCAATCAATGGAGGCCTAGTTCCCTTGAAGAACTACTAAACTGAGAATCAATAGACAATTAGGGATTTGGATTCTTATCATTTGGTATCAGAGCCAGTTCAATCATGGTGCAAGAAACAAGATACTCCCTGTTGAGTGAGACTGTTTCATTGGTTTAGCAGAGGTTAGATGATCATGCCTCTGCCATGGAAATGATTTCTCGAAGGTTGGAAGCTTTAGACAACAATTTCAAGGGATTGAAAGTTGTGTTTGAAGAGAGACTACCAGCAATGCAACAATACGAAGGCTCTGTTGCTCAGCCAGGAAACAATCATGAAACAGAGGTGCAATCAAATCAAACTCACCAAAGACTTGAGATAGGTGTTCAATTCCCTAAACCTATTAGATTGGAGTTTCCTAGGTTCAGTGGAGGTGATCCTTCTGCTTGGATTTTTAGAGTTGAACAATTCTTTAGGTATTATGAAATTCCTAGAGAAGAGAAGGTTTTGAATGCTTCTTATCACCTTGATGATGAGGCTTTAATCTGGTTTCAAGATTGTGAAAGATCTTTGGATTCATGGGAAACATTTGTTAGGGCTATACAGGTCAGGTTTGGACCTTCCTCATATGATGATCCTATGGAAAATTTGACTAAACTTAAACAGATTACTACTGTGGCTGTTTATAAAAGTCAGTTTGAGATGTTGAGCAATAGGATCAAGAATTTACCTGAGTCTCATAAGCTTAGTTGTTTTTTAAGTGGATTAAAGGATGAGATAAGTTTGGCTGTGAGGATGCAAAATCCAAGGACATTGAGTGCTGCTTTTGGGTTAGCAAAAATTCAGGAGGAATATTTGATCACGTGTAGGAAGGCTTATAGACCATTCCAAGAATCTAGCAAGACTAATTGGCAAGAATACCCAACAACTAGGCATAATAGTAAAGCTGAAGCTAAGGTTCCCATACAAAAAATCACATCAACCCAAATGGAAGAGAGAAGAAAGAAAGGCTTGTGTTATTATTGTGATGAAAAATGGCAACCTAGACACAAGTGTAAAGGACTCAAACTATTCATGATTGATGAAGTTCAAGAAGTGTGTCAAAGGGAAGTTGGGGATGAGGATTTAACTACAGAATTGCAGTTGAACCAAGCTAATATTACCCTATATGCATTATTGGGTAGTCCTTCCCCGGGAACCATGAGGGTGTTGGGTCAGATTAGGGGACATTGGGTGGTGATTCTTTTGGATACTGGGAGCTCCCATAATTTTCTTGATGCTGTTTTGGTTAGAACTTTGAAGTTGGCTGTGGACACTACTAGAATTTTGGAGGTGAAGGTGGCTAATGGAGAGGTGATTAGAACTAAAGGGGAATGTAAGGATTTAATGCTTAAAATGCAAGGTAATGAGTTTATAGTGAATTTGCATGTATTGTCTTTAGGGGGCTGTGATGTGGTGTTGGGAACTCAATGGCTTTGCACTCTTGGCCTTATTAGTTGGGATTTCAAGCAGCTAAAGATGGGGTTCATGTACCAAGATAGACAAATATGGTTGCAGGGCATTAAACCTACGGGTTCCTTGATTCAGGATGCAAATGAATTTCTTAAACAGCCAATCACTAAGGGGTTGTTATTGCAGATTGTATCTACTGAAGTGGCTAACATATCCAAGGCTTCAGAGGTCCCCACAGAAGTGTTGTCCTTGCTTGAAGAGTATGCTACTGTTTTTGAGGAACCAAAAGGCTTACCTCCTTGTAGAGGGCATGAGCATCAAATTCTCCAAGCCAGGTACTCAACCAACTTGTCAAAGACCCTACAGGTATCCATATTATCAAAAGACTGAAATTGAAACTATTGTTAAGGATTTGCTTGAGTCTAGTTCAATTAGAAATAGCCAAAGTCCTTTTGCCTCACCAGTGTTGTTGTAAGGAAGGCAGATGGTAGTTAGAGGATGTGTGTGGACTATAGGGCTCTTAACAATGATATTGTCAAGGATAAGTTTTCCATTCCTGTGGTGAATGAGCTCCTTGATGAATTGAGTGGTGCTTGGGTGTTCTCAAAGTTGGATTTGAGGTCTGGCTATCACCAAATTAGAATGAAGGGGGAGGATGTGGAGAAAATAGCTTTTAGGACTCATGAGGGCCATTATGAGTTCTTGGTCATGCCTTTTGGATTAACTAATGCTCCTTCTACATTTCAATCTCTCATGAATGATGTGTTCAAGCCTTACCTCAGGAAGTTTGTCCTCGTATTTTTTGATGATATTCTAGTCTATAGTAGGGACATGGCTTCTCATGTTTTGCATCTTAGATCAGTCTTGAAAGTGCTGCTTAATCATAAATTGTTTGCCAAGAGAAGTAAATGCACCTTTGCTTGCTCTGACGTTGAGAATTTGGGACATGTTATCTCAGGCCATGGAGTGAAGACTAATCCTTAGAAGACTCAAGCTATGCTAGACTGGCCTATTCCCAAGACTGTGAAAGCTTTGAGGGGATTCCTAAGATTAACAGGTTACTCTAGGAAATTCATAAAAGGATATAGGTCCATTGCTGCCCCATTGACTTACCTTCTTAAGAAGGATGCCTTTAAGTGGACGAAACAAGCTGACCAAGCATTTCAGAATCTTAAACAAGCTGTTTCTCAACCCCTTGTCCTTGCCTTACCTGATTTTTCTCAGCCCCTTGTAATTGAGCGTGATACTTCTGGTTTTGGAATTGGGGCTGTGTTGATGCAGCAAGGAAGGCCCATTGCTTTTTACAACCAACCTTTGAAAGGTAAGAGTGCTCATTTATCTACATATGAGAAGGAGTTATTGGCCCTTGTTACAGTAGTAAGAAAGTGGATAGCCTATTTGTTTGGGAAACCCTTTGTGATCAAAACTGATCATCAAAGCCTGAAGTACCTGCTAGAGCAGAGAATTGGCACTCCTATGCAGCAAAGATGGATAACTAAGCTCCTTGGTTACTCCTTTCTTATTGACTATAAGAAAGGAAAGGAAAATGTAGTGGCAGATGCATTATCCAGACAAGGTGAGAAGGCTCACTCTGATTCAGAATCTGTTTTGCTCAATTAAGTGGAGTTGGTAGACTCTAATGACTTTTCAATCTCTAAGCTGGTTCATTGTGATCATTCAGACTTCAGTTTGTTTTGTTTGGACAGTCTTAATAGCTTATATCTCACTTCCTTTCCTTATCCAACTTGGCTTGAGGAATTAAAAGCTAGCTATACCATTGATGTGGAGGTGCAAGAAATCCTACAAACACTCCATTCTAATCCGGTTGTTGTTGGCAAGTTTAGTCTGTAAAATGGACTTTTGTTATATAAAGGCAGACTTTACTTGGGTTCTAATTGTGGTCTGAAGCCTAAGGTGATGAGTTTAGTGCAAAAGAGTCCATTGGGTGGACATTCTGGTTATTTGAAGACCTTTCACAGAGCTAAAAGGGACTGGTTTTGGAAGGGGATGAAGAAGGACTTGAAGGAGTATATTAAAGGCTGTGAGCTGTATCAAAGGATTAAACATGAGACATGTAAACCAACCGGAGTGTTACAGCCCTTAGAGATCCCTCATACACCATGGTCTTCCATTAGTATGGATTTTGTGGAAGGGTTGCCTAAGTCCTTAAGGCATGATGTGGTGATGGTGGTAGTGGACAGACTTACCAAATATGTCCATTTTATTCCACTGTCTCATCCTTATACAACAGTTAAGGTGGCTTCCTTATTCCTGATTCACATTTTCAAGTTACATGGGCTGCCTACTTCTATAGTGAGTGATAGGGACCCAGTGTTTACTTCAAGGTTTTAGGAGGAGTTGTTTAGATTGCAAGGAGTTGACTTGGCTATGTCCTCTGCCTATCACCCTCAATCTGATGGTCAGACTAAGGTGGTTAACAGAAGTCTTGAGCAATATCTTAGGGCCTTTGCTGGTGACAAGCCAAAACAGTGGGTAGAGTGGTTACTTTTGGCTGAATTCTGGTTTAATACTAACTATCACACTGCAACTAAGGTGACTCCCTTTGAAGCCCTTTATGGTTTTCAACCCCCTAAGTTGCTGGACTATATTCCTGACCTCACTAAGGCTGCTGCTGTGGAGGATTTTTTTATTAACTAGGTAGCAGATTTTGGAACTTCTTAAGGGCAACTTAGTGGCTGCTCAAGACAAAATGAAGTTACAGGTTGACAAAATAGGCAAGAAAGAAGTTTTGAGGTGGGTGATTAGGTTTTTCTGAGGCTGCAGCCCTTCAAACAACACTCCCTTCGTTGGTCTAAGGTGGGGAAGTTAGCACCTAAATTCTTTGGCCCTTTTCAAATTCTGCAAAAGGTTGGGTCTGTAGCATATAAACTGGATTTTCCTTCCACTTCAGGGGTCCATCCTGTGCTCCATGTCTCTTGCTTGAAGGCTAAAGTTGGGCAATCTGTTACTCCTATCTCAACAATTCCACCAGTTGATGCTCAAGGCCACATCACTCCTGGACCAAAAGCTATTTTGCAGCAAAGGCAATGTCAGCTTAGAAGGTACAAGGATGCTACTAAGGTGTTGGTTCACTGGGAGAGCTCTTCTCCAGCTGATGCCACTTGGGAACTCCTTCAAAAATTGCAAGTTCAATACCCTCACCTTGTGGACAAGGTGCTTTAAAGGGAGCGGCAATGTTAGGAGCCTCACTAAGGTGCATTTGAGACATTGTGGTTAGTTAGTGCAGAGTGCAGGGCAGTGTGATGGACAATGCGGGGCAGTGTGTTGGGCAGTGCAGGGAAGAGTGTAGGGTGTGCTGTTATGACAGAGTGTCAAAGGACAGTCACCAATAGCCTTAAAGTGTTGTATAGTGGCTTTAAAAGTGTTGTACTGTTGTAGTTTGGTTGTATTGCATTAAAGTGTTGTACTTAGTTAGTTGAGCTTAGTCAGATAAGCTGTGAGGTGTTGTACCTAGTTAGTTAGAATAGGATATAAACTACAATTCAGATTGTAAAGAATTCATTGAAGAAATAACACATTGAATAGAAAAATAGGCAAGAAAGAAGTTTTGAGGTGGGTGATTAGGTTTTTCTGAGGCTGCAGCCCTTCAAACAACACTCCCTTCGTTGGTCTAAGGTGGGGAAGTTAGCACCTAAATTCTTTGGCCCTTTTCAAATTCTGCAAAAGGTTGGGTCTGTAGCATATAAACTGGATTTGCCTTTCACTTCAGGGGTCCATCCTGTGTTCCATGTCTCTTGCTTGAAGGCTAAAGTTGGGCAATCTGTATTATCCTATCTCAACACTTCCATCAGTTGATGCTCAAGGCCACATCACTCCTGAACCAAAAGCTATTTTGCAGCAAAGGCAATGTCAGCTTAGAAGGTACAAGGATGCTACTAAGGTGTTGGTTCACTGGGAGGGCTTTTCTCCAGCTGATGCCACTTGGGAACTCCTTCAAAAATTGCAAGTTCAATACCCTCACCTTGTGGACAAGGTGCTTTAAAGGGAGCGGCAATGTTAGGAGCCTCACTAAGGTGCATTTGAGACATTGTGGTTAGTTAGTGCAGAGTGCAGGGCAGTGTGATGGACAATGCGGGGCAGTGTGTTGGGCAGTGCAGGGAAGAGTGTAGGGTGTGCTGTTATGACAGAGTGTCAAAGGACAGTCACCAATAGCCTTAAAGTGTTGTATAGTGGCTTTAAAAGTGTTGTACTGTTGTAGTTTGGTTGTATTGCATTAAAGTGTTGTACTTAGTTAGTTGAGCTTAGTCAGATAAGCTGTGAGGTGTTGTACCTAGTTAGTTAGAATAGGATATAAACTACAATTCAAATTGTAAAGAATTCATTGAAGAAATAACACATTGAATAGCTAATTCCTTGAATTGCTATAGGAGGTAGATTCCCTCGAAGAATCAATCAATGGAGGCCTAGTTCCCTCGAAGAACTACTAAACTGAGAATCAATAGACAATTAGGGATTTGGATTCTTATCAATCTATCCTGATACTGGAATATCAAGATGAAGGATTTGCACTTGATCCATTAAGACCAAATTCAAACATGCAAGTGATTTTGCTACTAATAAAAAGCTGGACAGTTCATAACATGCAATTGATTCTTTTACCCAATTTTGTAGTCTAATTTGCAAATGATTCTAATTGTAAAGCTTGACAATTTGTAACTTGCTTTGGATCCAATAAATATATATATATATATATATTTTGAGTTGATCTCATTTTTAGCAGCTTTCTTGTGCATCGCACGGGTCAGCGACTAGTTACTTTTTAGATATAATGTTCTAAAATCTTTTAAATAACAAGAGAAAATCTAACAAATACCATATTTATCGTAAATTAAGATATATTTGAATCTCTATAAGTACTAATTTAGTCAATGTAGGGGCTGGGTTTGAGCACTATCTCTGTTGGATGAGTGGACACAGATCCAATTAGCCCAATACAATGAATTTATAGAGAGTGGGTTTAAGAACTAGGCCCTAGTAAGGATTTCAACAACTAAACACGGTTGCATGTGGACTGAATAACAAAGGCATGGACTAAAGTGTGAAATTCTGTCCTCGGCCTTCCTCTGAGGAGCTAGTAGTTCTTATTCTTTCCTATGTGCTTGGTTACAAAGGTTTCAAAGATGATACACATCGCTACAATATTCTCTACTTCCAATTTTTCGGTCCCTTTTCTCTGGAGGGTCTCTTACATTATATACTTCCTTTCAGTTGATCTTGGCCCTCAATGAAGGATTTGCACTTGATCCATTAAGACCAAATTCAAACATGCAAGTGATTTTGCTACTAATAAAAAGCTGGACAGTTCATAACATGCAATTGATTCTTTTACCCAATTTTGTAGTCTAATTTGCAAATGATTCTAATTGTAAAGCTTGACAATTTGTAACTTGCTTTGGATCCAATAAATATATATATATATATATATTTTGAGTTGATCTCATTTTTAGCAGCTTTCTTGTGCATCGCACGGGTCAGCGACTAGTTACTTTTTAGATATAATGTTCTAAAATCTTTTAAATAACAAGAGAAAATCTAACAAATACCATATTTATCGTAAATTAAGATATATTTGAATCTCTATAAGTACTAATTTAGTCAATGTAGGGGCTGGGTTTGAGCACTATCTCTGTTGGATGAGTGGACACAGATCCAATTAGCCCAATACAATGAATTTATAGAGAGTGGGTTTAAGAACTAGGCCCTAGTAAGGATTTCAACAACTAAACACGGTTGCATGTGGACTGAATAACAAAGGCATGGACTAAAGTGTGAAATTCTGTCCTCGGCCTTCCTCTGAGGAGCTAGTAGTTCTTATTCTTTCCTATGTGCTTGGTTACAAAGGTTTCAAAGATGATACACATCGCTACAATATTCTCTACTTCCAATTTTTCGGTCCCTTTTCTCTGGAGGGTCTCTTACATTATATACTTCCTTTCAGTTGATCTTGGCCCTCAATTTGTTGATCATGCAGGTCACTACTCCAGTGCCTGTCCCATCAACCGCCTTCCCAAACTTTCTGTGGGTTGCAGCAACTAAGGCAGCACTGTTCAGGGGTCATTTCCTCATTAATGCGGCTAGAACGTCAGTTGTGGGCATTTAATGCGGAGGTGACAGTTCCTCCCTGAATTGCTCCTCCACTATGCTCTCATGATTGACTCATTGTACTTGTCCTTTTTCTTGGGACGCTCTGGGAGGTTGCCTTTGATGGCGTGCCGCTCTTCCCTTCTATGATCTCGGTTGGCCGAGGATAGGATCGTCCTCGGCGATATTTCTTGGCAGTGTGGACCTTCTTCGTTCGTCCTCTGACAGTCCTTCCTCCTGGGCGTGGGCTTTGGGCCTAGTATAAAATAGGCTAGGGTTGCCAAATTCTTTGACCCCATAGTCAATATTATATAATTTTAAGTATTTATATTATTATTTTGTATTAAATATTATTAATTTAATTATGACATCGTCACGGTTTGACCTCGGTCCAATCTTAAAACCCTTGAACCTTTCTCTTTTTCGGTTCTTTGAACGGTCCGAGTTTCAAAACCATGATTCCAAACATAAAATGAAATTACAAATGCCTTATTGGATAACAAATTTGACAAAAAAAAAATAATAAAAACATATAAGAAATTTAGAGCCTGTTTGGTAACCCTTTTTGAGCAACAATTTTCACATTTCAAACACACTTACACACATTTTCGTATACTTTTTCACCCACACGTATATCTAAAACATTCAAAAAATTATAAAAATCTCATCTCATACCAAACGGGCCCTTACAATCTTGAAATCTTTTTCATAGTAAAATATCAATTGTGGTTGGTACAATGGGAGCAAAATTATATATTTAACCCCATTTTTAATAGAAGTAGGTTATAGAATCTTAACTCAATTAACCTCAAGTGGGTAAAATGTTAAATTTCAAACTACGAATATGCAACTTAAATTTTGTCTAAACTACATGTGAGTAAATTATAATTAGCCCATAAACTAATGACTAAAAAGTAAAATTATATGTAAAAAAATATAAGAAAGTACAAAACTAATTAACTAACTCGTTAAAGTAAAGAATAAATAAAATAAGACCCTAACTTTTAGGTTCACCTGGTTGTGGTTTTGGTCGTGAAATACCATCCTCACATGATGGAATTTGATTGTCTACCTTCCTCCTTCTATACCAACTGATGCAGTAGCCCAAAACAACAAGCAGAACTAACCCTCCTACCACTGCCCCCACTATCAGCCCTATCGGTGGCGGTGACGACGACCGTGACTGTGACTGTGACTGCGGCGGCGGTATCATATCTGGTAGCAATTCATCTGCATCCTCTTCCGGAGGATGTTCCGGTGACAACGGTGGAGGCGAAAAGGGGCTCGGAAACGACATATCCAGAGGGATTTTACGGTGATGGTTTTTTCTATACTGTACGTACTGATACCGAGTCTGTCTAGGAGTGAGAGCTGACCTGACCTACTCTTTCTTTGAAGGAAAGAAAGGAGTAGAATTTGAGAGTTGGAGGTAAGAATGACATATCTATAATTAATATATGATTATATGGTTAAGTTGGTGAAGAAAAATTGTGTAGCAGCTGGCAGTCTAGACTTTAATTACCACAATCAATAAACTTGGCCCCATGACTACGCAGGGCAAAGCACGATTTCCACATAAACAGGGACCAACTCAGACTTTCACTTGTTCAGAAAAGTATTCTTATGCTGTTATGCACTCAGTTCAGACATGAATTTCTCCACTGATGAGCTGAAGGAAACTAATTCTTACAGTGACCGCTGGGTGGTTGCAAGACAAGAATTTCTCCGCTTTGTTCCAAATAGTTATTGAGATCAAACCATGTGCATCAGACTTTGTTTTGGTCAAGCTTGGAGATTCTTCAAATACTACTTGTTCAAATGGTGGGAAAGAGTCGACTGCAATTTCTTTTTCAAGCCTTAATGGAAAAAAAAGAAATAAACAACAGTTTGTGCTTTTCTTTCCAACAACGAGACTGATAAATAAACAAAGAATTGTCAACTTCAAGAAATGTGATCCTCCATTGGGTTATAAACAATCTCTCTTTAGAACTTAGTAGATCTATCAAGGTGTACAATGTCATTTCAATTGGATGAATGATGAATTTATTGTAATCTACACGGTACATGGCTGGACTAGGAATTGGCTGCGCCGACACAAATCAATACAATTTGACAACTAAGGCAAAATTTGAGTGGAGCATTTTTTTATTTTATTTTATTTGGATAATATTTATTTATTTATTTATATTATCATTTATTTATTTTTATTTAAAAGTTGCATGTTGTATAAAATTATTAATTGTTTTTATATTTAGATTTTGTAAAATTTATTTTCCAGTTGACAATATGAATAATCCATTTAATCTTCTTGTGATATAATTGATTTTAATTAGGATTTCATAAATTTACCATAAAATGAAATTACAAATTCCCTATTAGATAACAAGTTTGACAAAAAAATAAAAACATATAAGAAATTTTAAATTTTAATTTTTTTTTCATAATAAAATATCAACTGTGGTTGATACTTTGTTTTAGTTTAAGAATATACATCAAAATTTAATTTTTAATTTATTTATACATGATATCTTTTATTTTTATTTTTTAAAAATTTTGTTACAAGATATAAATTTTACTCTAATTTAATCTAATCTAAGTGTATATGTGTGTGAAGTTTCTTCTTGGAAACTTGAACCCCAGCTCTTACCCCTACACCCCAAAAGTATTTATACTTGTAGAATGATCATCGCACCAAGAATGTGTGGTGATGATATCTTTTATTAATATTATGTCATTGTTAAAAAATACACATTCTAAAATGTATCATCTTTTATGTTGAAAAGACATTTATTGTGTTATTAAAAAAATAGGCCTACACATCCATAATTTATACCAATTTCATTGATATATTTCAATTTCACTCATACTTCTCATGTATGTCTGTAATTTCAAATATATATTTTTGTCGGTATCTTTTGCATTTTTTCTTGATGATACTAACGTTGCCATGTCCGAATCACCAACAATGAAAACTTTGCACATTTATGTTGAAAAGACATTTATTGTGTTATTAAAAAAATAGGCCTACACATCCATAATTTATACCAATTTCATTGATATATTTCAATTTCACTCATACTTCTCATGTATGTCTGTAATTTCAAATATATATTTTTGTCGGTATCTTTTGCATTTTTTCTTGATGATACTAACGTTGCCATGTCCGAATCACCAACAATGAAAACTTTGCACGTGGGGCTACCCTAGAGAGTGTAGACTTTAGCGGAAGAAAATTTTTTGGGATTTGTTTTGTTTTAATTTTTTTTACATGGAAAAAAAAAGAATAAATTATAGAGGTACTTATAAACTTTGCTTTGGAATATCTTATTTTTCCGTGTATAAGAATTATTTGGAATTTGGGATATTGAGAAAAAAAAATTATTGAGATTTATAAACTATGTTTTGGAATATCTTTTTTCCGTGTATAAGAATTATTTGGAATTTTGGATATGTACAGCTTGTTTTTTAAATCAAATAAGCCAATAAATTTAAATTATCCCAATATAGAGTATAGACTTTACATGAATTAAATGGCATCAATTACTTAATAATTAGATTATCATGTATTATTAACATTCAATCCCTTTTGTCCAAATAAAAAAAAATTCAATCTCAGCCTACACCAAAAACCAATTGGTATCTTGGTTTGATAATAAATAGTACAATCATTAGAAGCGGACAAAATAGGTTAAAACTACATTAAAAAAAAAAAATCAAAATATTAAATGTCCAACTCCATTGACTAAAGAATATAAAGGCACGTTTTTTACACTGAATGAAGATTACATTAGAAATAATGATTTTATTACTAGGAATAGAAGATATTATAATGGAATAACTATTATTATTCATAAATTTGGTTGTTACGTATGGAAAGCTTGTAAAAGATGGTGTGTAAGGAAAATTTATATTTCTAGAAATATATTAATTTTAAGATCTATTATATGCACTAGTGAATAACTATTACATTCATTTTAAAGAGAAATTACTATTCTTCAATTTAAATAATATTTATTCCTTTGTAATAATTAATCCATGTAATAAAAATGCAACCTAATAATCGAATTACTATTAACGCATGAATAGTTATTCAATTACAAGAGCTACTCAACCATATCACAGCGTACCCTAATCCCTCCTTAAATTAAAAAAAAAAAAAAAAAAATGCATGGTTGCCCCTCTTTCTTTCTCTCACAGCTTAACCAAAAATACGTAAGCGACCCTAAGCGAGTCTTATTTTAAAAGTCAAGCTTTGGCTTCCGAATGACTAACGAAATGGACCTTAAATAGGGAGACTTCTACAACGGGCCATGAAAATAAATGAAAGAAAGAAAATGAGCATAGTGGAGAGAGAGAAAAGCAAGAGCTTTTTTTTTTGAGAATAAAAAAGGCAAGAGCTTATAGAGCCATATATGGGATCGAGTTATTTTCAAAATTTTGTATAAATTCTAATCTTAAATTAGTATAACCCTATTATTGGGTTTGTAATCCTACCATAATCCCATTTGATCCTTTGGGAGAGAGTGAGATTTCCAAATTAGAAAGAGTATTCGACAATACTTTTTTTTGATAAGAGGTTAGGACTTAACATGCCAATTAAAAAAAAGAAAAAAGAAATATATATATATATATATAAAATAAAAAAGAAAGAAACAGTGCTAATGAGTTTGTGAGAATTGAACACTTTCTTTTATATGTGGTTTATGATCGTTAACAAAGTGTTTGGTACAATATATATATATATATATATTTAATTCATACATAATAACAAAAAAAATGGTGGATTCTTATTGGATTTAAGAATAAATAAGATTCTCTTAAAAAAAAAAAGAATAGATAAGATTCTATATTAAAAATATGGAGTAAATAAGATTAATAGCAATCAAATGTTTTACCTTGTTATTAGGGATTTAATTTTAGGGTGATAATTTTATTTTGTTAATGAAAAATTAAGATTAGATTATAATAATGATATAAAAAGTCAATCTTTTTCTCCTTTTTGCTTTTGATTTCATAGGTTTATAGATATTATAAATTATAGATGATATCATTTTGTCAATTTTTTTTTTTTTTTTTTGAGATAGTTTCAACTTATTACGTTCACTTCAAATGATAGCTCATTAGAGTAAGACACTAATCAGTTTTTAGTGTAAGCGGAGATTGAACCCCATATCATATATTCAACTATCAAAGACTTTACCAGTTGAGCTAACTGGAACCCATATATCATTTTGTCTATTAATTGGTATCTATAGTTGATATATATATATATATATATTTTTTTTTTTGAGAAAATATCTATAGTTGATATGGTATCATATTTTTTAGGCGAAAATACACTTTTGGTCTTTGCATTTTGAGTCTAATCTCATTTTGGTCCCTAAATTGATTTGCACCTATCTAAGTCCCTGAAAACAGAAAATCATTTTCATTTTGGTTCCTACAGTCAACCCACTAACAAAAAATGCATACATGACAAACAGAGTGCTCTGTTTGCATGTTAGATGCTAACGTGGTTAATAATATAATAATATAGAATTTTATTTGATTTTTTTTTTAAATTTCACGTCAGTATTTAAATAAATAAAAAATTACAAAAAATTAAAAACAAAATTCTGAAAATTTATAATTTTTAAAAATTAATTAAAATATTTTAATTGATTTTTTTATTCCTTTCTTTTTTGAAAGAACATATTCATGTTCTTTGTGTTCTTCCCTAGAATATGATTCATATTCTTAGCAAACTAATCCTTATTTTCTTATCAGTTTCTTTGTCTTTCTTGTACTTTCTTTATAACCAAACACATCAAAACAAAATAAATTAATTAAATGTCTTTCTTGTCTTTTCTTCCCCATAATCAATGTCCAACAAAGAACCAAACCCCAATCCCAAATCTCCAACAAAGAACCAAACCCAAACCTAGATCTCCAAGAAAGCAACCAAACTCATAGACCTAACAACCAAACAAATCTCCAGCAAAGCAAACCTTAGTCTTCAAAAAAANTTGAACCATTGATGAAGATCGAATAAAATACCAAAAAAAAAAAAAAAAAAACGCAAATCACCACCATTGAATCAAAGAACATGAACATTTGACCCAAGCAAAAGAATAGAAACCTAGCACTACCACTGATATAGGCTTCACAACACAACACCACCATTGATTGGGCCACACCAACACAACACACCCACCAACATAGAACACCCGCGAAAATCCAGATTGAAGATCGAGAGAAGGAGACCAAACCCACACAAACCCACAAACTCAACTTTAGAGAATAAAATGAGATCGTCAGTGGTGTTTGGTGGCAGCTATGATGGTCAAATTGGGTTTAGGGTTTTGAGAGGAGATGAGATTTTCGAATTAGAGAGAGTTAGGCTCAGAAATGGTGGAGGCTGAGCTTGTGAGCTGGTGAGAGAAATGGTGGAGGCAGAAGCTTCAGCCCATTGAGGGTGAAGAGAGAGAGAGAGAGAGAGGGAGAAATTGAGATTTTTTTTCTCCCCTCGTTGAGTTCTGGCTCCTCCTGTATTTGTTCTGTGACATGATTGGTCTACGAGACTTCAATCTTTGCCATCTAATGAGCTAAGTAACGCAATCAAAACATTTCAAAGAAATTGAGATTAGAGAGAGTATAGAGTTTTAGTTTATTTATTTTAATTTGATGAGTTTAAATAAAAAGGAATTTAAAATAATTTTAGTTTTTTTTTTTAAACTAATATTGTTTTATGGAATTTTTAAATAAAAAAAAAATTAAATGCTAACATGGCATTATTTAAATGCCAAACGAAATTTTTTTGCTGATGTGGATATGGCATGGATGTGTCACTAATGACACGTAGGATCAATTAATTATTTTTTAATTGCAAAGCCTGCCAACAGAGCACTCCGTTTGCCATGTATGCATTTTCAGTTAGTGGGTTAACAGTAGAGACAAAAATGAAAATGATTTTTCTGTTTTTAGAGTTTGAGGTAGGCGCAAAATCAATTTAGGGACCAAAATGAGATTAGACCCAAAGTGTAGGGACCAAAAGTGTATTTTCATCTATATATATGTGTGTATATATATTGGTACTATCTACCTGAGGTGTTGTGTCAATTTGTGAACTTGAAGTGTGGGATTTAAGAAGAATAGTGCAATTGATCTAATTAGAGCTAGGAGTGAATGAAGCCAAATAATAAGTAGGGGTGAATAGTGGTCAGTTTAGCTAAGAGATATTCGAGCTGTGTTAACTTGTAAAGTCTCTGATGGTTGAATAAGAGGATTGGAGTTCAATCCCTGCCTACACCAAAAATTGATTGGTGGTCTAATGAAAGAACTATCATCAAAAGCAGATGCTATATGTTGAAACTTTCTTTGCTCTCTCTCTCTCTCTCTCTCTCTCGTTTGTGTGCACTGCACTGTTCACATACATCCTCCTTATATATAGCTATGAGCAACCTAACAAGAGCATCAATATTGGTGGAGCTAAAATTTTTAGCTTTTAACAATTCAAAAACCTATTTTATCTATTTTAACACCCCACTTTATAGTACACCCAGCATCAATGATTTTATTATTTTTACTTCTTTATTTAAATATTATTTCTTTCTTCTTTTTCAATGCTTCTTTCTCTTTGTCTCTCTCGTATGAAGCAAGACTCAAAGCCACCTCCACCAGTACAACCAACCCAGTCACAACCACCCACCATCATAACCAACCACCATTTATTGCCATAAGTCCACAACCACAACTAGCCCACCACAACTTTGATTTAATTATAAAAAATAAAAAAAATAATGACCACCACCACCACCACAAACCCACCCACAACCCAAGGAGGCAATAATGACAACTCTTGGACACTTTTTTGAAGATGCAAAGTGTAACACCCGACCCAACCTTATATTAATTATGTGTTTAAATGGGTAATTATTATTTTAAGCTACATTCTTTTATAATTAATAAAAGAGTATTTAAATAAATATAATATTTTATAATGCCATTGAATAAGAATTGTAAAGATTATAGATAATTGAATGGCTATTTGTATTATAAATATATACTTAGTATGTGAAAAATTATATTAAGTGGTTTAAGTTGTTAGATGCATAGTTGGTGGTGATTTGATTAAGCATGTTGCATGAGTTGTTATAATAGAAATTCCACCACATGCAACCAATGAGAATTCAACACACATAATGCCAAAGTTTTATGCATGATGGTAAACTCCAAAGACGAAGACTTGGCCATGCAATGAGTAAGTTCCACCTAGCTTCTTCTTTGACTTTCAATGCAACTAGAAGCTCACTTCCTCTCATTTCCTACGTTCACACAAATCAGAAATTTGTGCTCACTTTACACTCTTTTTCTTAAGGAAAGAGCTAGGAAGCTCTCTTGTGTCCCTTTTGTCAAACCCACGGTCCACACATTAAAAGAAAGAGAAGACTCATCTCATTTCTTATTCACACTTTCTCAAAGAAACTAGAACATATATGCTCTTTTAATGTGATGGATATAACTTTATAAAGGTAAGGATATACATATATATATATATATATATATATGCAAAGTGATATTATTTTTGTAGGAAAGTGTGAGTGTGAATGCAAGAAATTATTTTTGTAGAAAAGCATGTGTGAATGCAAGAAAGTTGAAAGTGGGTGTGATTTTTCTTTCCCTAGCCATACACGTATTCCACCCCATATGAGAATTTAATAAGGATGCATGTAAATCAATTTTTTTTATAAATAATTCGGATAGGAACATCTTTTTATGCATAGTATTTTATACTATTTATGATAATAACTATACGCTCCTCTAGGAAAATATGTCTCTTTCTTATCAATAATATTATTATACTTTTATGATAATTTCTTATACGCCCTCGGTAGGAAANGCCCAGTAAAGGTAAGATATATGAGAATTTAATAAGGATGCATGTAAATCAATTCGTTTCATTTTATAAATATTCGGATAGGAGAACATCTTTTCATGCATAGTATTTTATACTATTTATGATAATAACTTATACGCTCCTCGTAGGAAAATAATTGTTCTCCTTTTTCTTATCAGAATAATATTACCAAAACCTTTCGGATTGAATTTATTTCATTTCATACAAAGTTACCATATATATATTTTCATTACAAAATAATCATTTTAACTTAAAATCAGATAATCTGTAACTTTGTTTTAAACTGGAAGCATCTTAAAGAATAATAAAACTTTCCTTCATAAACTTCTTCTCATAAAATATTATAACTTTCATAATCATAAAACTTAACGTTACATAAAGAAAAATAGATATCTGATAATTTCTTAACATAAACTTGTACTTTCATCAGAAGCTTTATCTTTATAGCACGATAGAACTTCAAAAACTTTTACCTTTAACGAACAGCTTTCTTTCATCAGAAACTTCTTCTTTTCATGAGAGCTTTTACTTTTCAGAATGCATTTAAACAAAATAATTCTCTCATGATTAATAACATAATATAGCTGTTCATAAATAACTTATTGGTTAGTCCATATCTGATAAGTCTGTACAGAGAAGGCCTTATCACATTTGGGTCCCCTCGTGTGTATGATATTGTCCCCTTTGGGAGGCCTGATGGCACATCCCCTCCAGGTTTTGTTCCTCCCCGGCGTCCGCACACATTGGGGAGAATGCCTTATTCAGATTAGAGTTACGGGCAACCCCATTTCCTCTACTTTAAATGGCCTAGAGTTACGGGCAGCCCCATTTCCTCTACTTTAAATGGCCAAACAGATAATATTTTTTCCATGGAAAGCCAGTAATTAACCCCTACTGGCCGAGTTCAGATCACCAGAGAACATAACCCGAAAACATTTCATACTTATTCATCATACTGAAATTCATAGTTTGCATTACATTTTACAATAGTAGCATTTCTATTGTTTTCTTTAATCATCATATTCGTTGAATTAGTAATAGCATTAATATGCTTAAATCATATACATAAGGTTTTCGAAATTTCACGAACATATCTTTGTCTGATAATGCTTACGTGTCATATCTCTAATCAAAAACCTTTTAATGCATAATATACTTTAAAATAACCTCATGACTTACCAAATGCCCATATAACTTATCCCTTACCTGAAAGCAGAGGAACCGAGAGCCTAAAGTCAAATGAGCTTAGACCTGACGATTGGTAACACCTAAACCAAAATCAAAGCTTATTACTATCCATAATTTCTTTATCATAAACTTACACATTCATCTCAAAACCTATCTCTTATAATCAAGGAAATCCTATCCCACCTCAAAGAGGTTCCCACAAATACAAAATACATTCATTGGACAACATGATGTACTAAATCACAGAGAAACCAATTCATAAAATTAATATATGATTCTAACATAGCAAAGGATGAGCATATTAAATTATAGCTCAAAACATTCAACCTAGCTATAGAATTAAAACCTCAAAATTAGGCATGTCCCTTACTGTTCACTGTTCTATTACAGCCGCATATTCCCCATTTGTAAAATACAAATCGGCCGTCCACACACATCAAATTGTCACAAAATTTTACAGAACCACTCCCCTATATGTCCAGTATATACCATAAAACTTTCGGAATCAAAGCATAAACCTATGATTTACTAAAAATCACGGAAGACAGCATACTCAAATCTGTCCTGACAGAATTTCTTGCAAATTAAAAATTAAACCATTATTTTTATGTTCATCCAAATGCTGTGAGACCACTTCCATAACAACCATGTGTGTCTTAGAATTCATAAAAACTACTCCTAGCATCCTAATTCACAGCAAATGATTTAATACAGAATTTTCTTTTGGTAAACATCAAATCTGTCACAGGGACAGCTTCAGTGCATGTTCTTTCTAAAATCATCAACAAATAGCAATAGGTCTTGATTTCATTTGGGTATTTTTATACCTACAGTATACATATAAAATATGTTAATAAGCATTCAATAGACCACAATATCATCAACTTTTAAATTACTAAAACAGAATCACAAAGTCAGCTTCTAAAATCAGAACAGAGGATGAAGAAATAGAAATAACAAAACAATTATACTATCCAAAATACACAAAATCAGATGAAGTTTTAATTACTTACCCACAAAACCTTAGTGTTAGGCTCTTAATTTCATCTTTAGAGAATGAGGACTGCCGTGTAAGAGCAAAGAGAGAAGAGAGAAAGAAGAGCAAAAAAAGAGGAATAGAGAAAGAAGTAAAGGAGCTGGACTTTCTTGCCGGGTGCAGCCAAGAAGATTAGATATGGGAGAAGACTTTTGGGGCAGCAAAATCAGATAAGAGAAGGGGACTTTTGATCTTACCTTTACTGGGCTTCGCAGCTCATCCTATTATTTTTCAGTCAACAGGTTTTTATTTTGGAGCAGAGGGAGCCTTAGTCGAGTTTTGGAAGGAGCTAGTTTTAGTTTTATATGTATAGATCCTAAATTAGCAATTTGATGTTTAGCTTTGTAGTATTGTGTATTTTAGGATCTAAGGAAATTGTGTGCCTCAAAGCATTAAGATATGTATTATGTGGAATTTAGAATTTGAGTAATTGGTGGATTATATTATTCTTTGAGTACAGTGTAGATGCTTCGAATGTCAAGTGAAAAGTTATATTATTTAAGTAAAGAAACAAGGATTTAAATAAAGAGGGAAGCTTTTGTAAAAGCTTTTGTGAAAGTTTTGTAAAAGTTAAGTTGGTTCTTGTTAATATTAAGTTTAAACTTGATATTAGCATACTGGTCATGATTACAAATCCGAGTATCGGGTTTGGGGCGTGACACAAAGTCATTAGTTATGAACCTTACATAATAATTTTTAGGGCATGTTTTGTATACTGTAATCGGTCTTGTAATATATATAATGTCGATTCTTTTTTTGAGAAAGATTATATAATGGCTATTCATGTGTAAAAATTGTTCAATTATTTGGTTACATATTTATTACAAGTAATAATTATTTCTTAGGAATATCTATTCTCCTTTGAATGAGTTGAAATTAGGGCTGTCCACGAGTCGAGCTGGGTCGATTTTCGACCCAATCCGGACTCGACCCGCCGGCGTCGGGAGGAGGGCGGAGTAACTCGAAACCGATTGCCGGAAAAATCGATCAGTTCGGTTTTAGGTGATAATTAGCATCGTTCAGGATGAGTCGGTTGTTGGAATTAAGAAAGGAATCGAAATCTGAAAAAAAGTGTCGTTGGAAACTGGAAAATATTACCAGAAACTGGATTTGTTTTTCTGAAATCTGCATTTTTTTGGTTAGAAATTGCTGGAATTTGGTCTGATTTGGCCAAATCCCACCAGATCTAGCCAGATCTGGTTGAGATCTTGTTAGATCTGGTCGAGATCTCGCTGGACCTGGCTTGTTTTTGCAGATTTGGCTAGATTTTTTTGTAGCTCTGGTCGGGTTGGGGTTGCTCGGGTTTTGGAGATGCAAACCCGCCACTCGACTGGCCGGTGTCGGTTTTTGAGAACGGAAACTCGCCGCTGATCGTCTGGACCTTCGATTTGGGTCGGAATTGGGTCGCCGTCAGGCGGTTTGACCGGTTTGTCGGGCTCCGGTTGGGTCTGGATAGCCCTAGTTGAAATAGTTTTTATTTTTATTTTTTATTTAAGATAAAAATTCTATTATAGCCAAATCTAAATGTATATGTGTGTGAAGCTCTTTCCTAGAGACTTGAACCCCAAACCTTATCCCCCATCCCACAACTTCTAAAACAATATATTTCCAAAAATACAAAATTTCTATATGCACGTTACAATTATGAAAATAAAAAATTATAAAAAAATCTCTTTATCAAATTTTATTTTCAAAAATAATAATATTTTTAATAAATATATATAATCATATAAATAAGATATATAATAAATACATACCTTGAGTTTATTCTAATGTTATAACCAAACTTATGAATAAATTTTTATTATTCTATTACCATTCTTATTGCAATTTCCATTCAATTTATCAAATATGCCCTTATCCACACTCGCAAAACAAGTAACTTATAATTTAGCCAAAAAAAAAAAAAAAAAAAAAAAACAAGCAACTTATTAGTTGCCCATACGTTGACACAAAAAGCCAGGAGGCCCAGGACCCTTAATTAGGGACATGGCTGTGAGCCTGTGTCATCTCTAGATTTACCAACAGGCATAGTTCATGTATAACGTTCTGATTTTCCCGTTAATAAAAACTAGAATTCTTAAAAAAGAAAAAAGAAAAAAAAGCCTCTTGTCTCTGACTCCATAAAAACTTGTATTTGTAAATTAATAACTATCGTGTCAAAGGTGTGTGATGATTTTTTTTTTTTTTGGTTGAGAAAATTTAAAGAAAGGGGTGCAACACTTGTGTAATAATTATAATCTTTATTTGTAGTACAACAATAAATTTTATGATATTGAAATTTTACAACACTTTTCATAATTAACTATTGAAGTGACAAATTATGATTGAAGGTATAATAAAAGTGATATCACAATATTACCGAATTTATCACCTCAAAAATTATAAAAGAATTTGTGAAATTTGTTAGCGTTTGCATCATGGTTGCATTGCCTAAAACTTTGAAAGAAAACCAACTTCACGATTTTTTTTTTTTTTTTGCTTTTATTTTCATACAAGAAATGAACTTAGACTTTCCAATAAAAAACAAACCTTAATAGAAGAGGAATTTGACTTTCTAGAAATTTTTTGTTTTTATTTTTTGGTAGGTGGTACTAGTGAGATAGACCATCACAGCTCACCTGTCTTTGAACTACTTCAAATTCAACCTTCATATATATTTAGAATTGATGAGCCAGCACTCATCATATTATTTTAGACATAATTGGTCCATTGGACAGTAATACTAATTAATAGTCATGATCTCCATGTTTGGTTGTTTCTTGGGATATTTTGCTTCCTAACAGTAGTGTCAATGCTGTAAGAACAAAACAATAATCAAACAACGTGTTGAAATCATGCACCAAATGTTTGAGCTGGGCCATCAATTTGCCTACTCAACATTCCAAAAGGCTTTAATTAATTAATATGTATTGGCATTTTATTCTTGGTTACTTACCGTTAGAGCATCCGCATCAGATGTGGCAAAAATTATGCCATTTTGCCACACTAAAACCCTACTTTATTATTTTACCACATTATTTTACAACATTCCATTTATCAGATGTTTTATACTACAATTCTATATATTAAAATAATATTTCTTACACATTAAAATAATATAAACAACCTAATAAAATAATATATCTCACCCAATAAATAACCACAACAACCACACACTGCTGCCACCGCCGCCGCCGCCGCGCCGTGGCAGCCACAATCCATCGGAACAAATCAGAACAACAAGAACAACAACAACAGCAACAACAACAACAAAATAGCAGAAACCCATGGGAACTCCCTGATCAACCAAATAACAAACAACTGCATCGGAACTCCCTGATCAACAACAACAAATCGGAAATCAACAAACAAACTCATAGCCCACCAAAACCTTGACCCACAATCGGAAATCAACAACCTCGACCCACAATCCCGCTGACCCAAAACCTTGACCCACAACCCATAGCCCACCAAAACCAAATCGGAAGCCCCACCACCGCCACAGCCACCACCTCAACCACAAATCCCAACAAACCCACCGCCTCCACACCCTCACCCACACCCACTTCCAAACCAAAACCTTTATAATCCAAGTCAACCCAAACTCCAAACCCACCATCTTCATCGCCGTCATCGTCATTGCCTAGCCCATCCGAACCCACCCACCTCCGTCGGAACAGAACCCATCAAAACACAGCCCAAAAAAAAAAAAAAAAAACAGAAAAACCATTGCTGGAGAGAAATCGGCGTCGGCGTGGAAGTGATCGTCGGCATCGGCGTCGGCGTTGGCGCCGGCGTGGGCGTGGAAGAGCAGTGATGAGGATTGGGGTGAGAGAGAGAGGAGAGGATTGAGGTGAGAGAGGTGAGAATGACAGAGAGAGAAGAGAGAATGACGGAGAGAGAAGAGAGAGAGGAATAAAAAAGAAAAAAAAATTTTGCCACACGCATCCGTACCGTGGCAAATTTGTCACGGTACTGTTCAATGTTGCAAAAATATGGGATATGGCACATCTGATAAATGAGGTCAAATGGTGTTTGGTGTGCCAAATGTGCCAAATATTTAACATTTGGCACATATGGCACAGCTGATAAAGATGCTCTTATGTTAGAAAGTGGGTCTTATGGCACGCTAAGGGATCACTTTATGGTACATAAATACACAAAATGGAGGAAGAAAAAGCGATTTAACAGATAATTGTTTATTTCCCAAAAATAAAAGGTAATTGTTATTAGGTTGAATCGCAAATTATACTCCTAAAATTTTCAAAATTTAGATTTTACTTCCTGATGTTTGGGAGTGTTTGGATTTTATACTTTGATGTTTCAGAATTTGGATTTTACCCTCAAAATTTTAGGGATGTTTAGATTTTACTCTCTAAAGTTTCAGAGTATTTGGATTTTACACCTTAAAGTTTCAAAATTTGGGGTGTAAAGTCCAAACACTTCCAAACTTTAGGAGGTAAAATCTAAATTAAATTCTGAAATTTCATAATATAAAATCTAAATACCCCAAATTTTAGGAGGATAGAATCTAAATTTTAAAATTTTAGGGTGTAAAATCTAAACATTCTAAACTTTAGGGTTGTAATTTGGAATTTACCCTTGTTATTATATATGCTACAAGTTGTGGTGCGATGAAATTGCCACATTTTCCCATCTAAATTCCATGCACAGTTGGTTTACAATTTCTTGTTTTATATGTTAATTTAAATATTTAAAAAAAAAAAACTGCATTAAGTTAAAGAAGAAGGAAAAAAAAAAAAAAAAAACTTGGAGTTATAATTGTTAAGTAGAATATACGTACGTACCCTTAATAGAGGTCATTTTCCAGCAACAAGAAGCCCAGATTATCAAATGTCTCCCACTTTGCCTAAGATGAAGAATAAATGAGAAACATATCTAGTTTGGCTCTAGTAATGGAGTCTTCAGTACTGTGCGAAGCGCATATTTTATGTAGAAGGAAATTAATTAAGGTGTTGGGACGAAACAAGGGGAGCTAGATTGTTCTCAAAAAAATAAAAAAGGGGAGCTAGATTAGTTCAGAGTTGGGCCGAACACAAGGCCTTTGGGGAACTGTATGGGGAGTTATTTATTTATTTATTTTTTTTTTTTTATGGCCAAATACTACTGTTTTTGAAAATATTTTACAATATCTGCCATTGTTTTTGAAATATGTAGAGATTAACCACTAATTGGGAACTTGAATTTGGAGAATTCAAGTTTTCCATGGTACTCGAGTTTCATGGAAAAATTTTGAAATTTTTTTATGGAACTTGAGTTCCATGAAAAAGTTTTGAATTTTTATTTTATTTTATGGAACTTGTGTTCCATAAAAAATAGCAAATTTGAAGGTTATTTTTTCAAAAAACTTAAGTTTCTGGAACTCGAGTTACACGGCAAATTTGAGTTTTAGAAACTCGAGTTTCAAAAATGTGGTAGATTGCTAAATATTTTGCAAATAGTGGTAGATCCATATATATTTTTCCAAATAGTGGTATATGCCATTTTGGCCACTTTTTTACTACAATACTCTCAAAATACTTAAAACAAGCTAGGGTGGTTGTCTTGAGGAAAAACGTAGAGATTTTATGGAACTTGTGTTCCATAAAAAATAGCAAATTTGAAGGTTATTTTTTCAAAAAACTTAAGTTTCTGGAACTCGAGTTACACGGCAAATTTGAGTTTTAGAAACTCGAGTTTCAAAAATGTGGTAGATTGCTAAATATTTTGCAAATAGTGGTAGATCCATATATATTTTTCCAAATAGTGGTATATGCCATTTTGGCCACTTTTTTACTACAATACTCTCAAAATACTTAAAACAAGCTAGGGTGGTTGTCTTGAGGAAAAACGTAGAGAATTTTTTTTGATGTAGGACATAATCTATACAATTTCATTTTTGTATTTTTATGTAATTTTCATTATTATAGGTTTAGTGTATTTATTTTCTTGTTTTTAGGTACTTTTAATGTCTTCCAAAAAAAAAAGAAGGTACTTTTAATGTTTTGAAGGTCAAATTTAGTTCCTATTATGAATAGTTATTAATAAGGATATATTTTAGAATATATTTTCTTGTCTATTAAGTTTTAAAAAGCCTTTAAATAGACCTTCAAGTTTGTAAATATTTTTAAAGAATTATTCAATCACTAAAATTCAGACTTTTTCTATCTATTTTCTAGTGGATTCTAGACTAATTTCCTTATTGTGGACTCAAGGAACTCTAATAGATTCAAGGTTATATTATAGAAGCAAACATGTTTGGTTTCTTATTTTCTTGAAGTAGATGTGTTTTGCTTCTTGTCACTTCCGCATCTTGCATAATTTTTTTTAGCCTATTTTAGGATTTTATGATTTTTTTTTTTTTTTTGCAAGCTTTATGAACCCTTTTAATGGAAACAAAAGGGTTATGAAATAAATCCAATTAACTAGCTTCTTACACATGGATTATGCACTTGTTCAAAAGCTTTTACTTAGTTTGGTTAGGAGGTTGAAAAAGTGAAATGATTGAAAATATTAGGAGGATAGAAATTAAGGTGAGCTTATACAAAATATTTTATGTACGTTTTTAGACCCCTTAAAACACAAGTTGTTTAACCTAGTTATCTAGCCAAGTGATTATTTACTCAAATTATTCAGATCTAAGTTAACACAAGTAAATCATATCATTGAAACAATGCGGAAAATAAATAACACAACGATATGATAATCCAGGAAAACCAAACCGGTAAAAAACTTGGGGAGGAATTAACCTAGCTATCCTCAAGGTAAAACAGATCCACTATGAAAGAATTGAAGTTTACACAATAGCGACTTAGATCACTAACATTCTATTGCTACCTCGAGCAGGAAACTTACTACCATAACCACGTGACAGCTCCGAGTCCACAGACTACTTCTTTCTTGGATTCATAGCAACCACAAGTACTTGTATTTCTCTTTAAGCTCTTTATGCAGCAACTGAAACGATTACCAAGCTCTCATAAATATAAATCACTAATCAATGTAGCACAATGTGAAACAAGAAACAGAAATAAGAACATAATGTCTCCCCCTATCATATGCAACTCAAAAAAAATAAAGACATCAAAATAAATACATCATGAGCCAAAGAAATAAGTACAATGTGAAGCACCTAGATATAATCTAAAGCTCCAAAGTTCCAAAACAAAAAAATCTCCCCCTATCTCCATCCATATGTACTCCTCCTTTTTGTGACGAATTGCTAAAGGGCAATCAAGACTCATCATCAAAAGGAGGTGGTGGAGAAGACCGTCTAAAGCTCGCCAACTCTACACGCAACGCCTGTAGCTTCGTGAGCATGTCCACCAAAAGCTGACCATGAGCCGCCTAAATGGTCATGACAGTGTCCAACATACGACGAATGCTAGAATCATCCGAAGTAGAAGGTGAAGGAGCAGCAGTAGCCGTCGAATCAACATATGCATCTGCAGTCGGATCACCTAAAGAAGGAGGAGGAGGAGGTGCAACACCCGAAGATGACTCAACTCTAGGGCGTTCAGAGCTAGCTCGCATTTGAGTAGCTCTCTGCCTAAGGAAGGTGGCACCTATAGGGCTATAATGTGAACAGACTTAGACGCAGGAAACTCCTTTAAACCTAAATGCAATAAAATCTGATGAATAAAAACGGGAAGAAAAGAGCATGAGCAGAAGAACTACTCTTATGAACCTCAACCAAGGAACGAATGAAAAGATGAGGAAAACTCATAGGAGCATTTGTGACAAGGGCATACAAAAAATTGCACATCTCTTAATAGGAATAGTGTGCAAGTGAGAGATGGGCCAGATAGAATGGCAAGAAATCCAGAAAAACAAATAATGAATCTCAGTCAACTCATGAGAAGTGATTCGAAGATCAGTACCCCATTGAATGGAAGTACCAATCAGATATGACATAATGTCATTGAGCGAAGATGACTTATCATACAGATAGATAGGATGTTGTACCTTAGGCACCCCAAGAGCAGAGGCCACTATTGTAGAAGTAATGGTATACTCTTCACCCCGTATCCAACTCTTCACGAACTGAGTGTTGGAATCATTGGAGTGGATAGAGAGGGTCGAGTAGAACTCTCTAATCAAGGTAGCTAGAGGAGGATGGTCAATATCCATCAAAGGCAACCAGCCCTTACGCTCAAAATTTCTCCTAATTTTTGGGTCAAGCTCATCTAAAACAACTTTCCTCTTAGCCCACACAGATCTAAGAATGTTCAACTTCTCATATGACTCTTGGCTTTCTCACTAAGAAAACTCTCACTATCAGAAGAAAGACCAGAAGAGGAGGTGGATGTCCTATGGGCTTTAGTCTTCCTAACCATGATGCCAAGGATTGGAAAGGATAGACAGAAAAGAAACAAAAGAAAAAAGACAAAGAAAACCCAAGGGCAAACTACATCAGATATAGTTAGAGCATAAGAAAAACAATCTATATGATGCATGAACATTATTATCATATGATGTATGCTCTAATTCATTGAGAATAGTTCAATTACACTTTACAAATCATAGAATTGGCTCGAACATAGAGTTTATATCAAAAACCCAAAATTTTGAAAACTCACTTTCAAAAATCCCAACAAATTGACCAAATTATCATTATACAAGTTAGATAACCGTATATAATGATAAATTAATAAAAAACACAAGCTAATTTCATCAATTTATGCTTAATTGAGCAAAATCCCAAATTTGGGTAGTTTCAAGCCCTAGAAATTTCAATTTGTACAAATTCATCAAATTGATCAAATTAAACCATGAATATCATGTTAATATCATCCAACAACAAAAACCCATTGATCAATTGTGAAAGAAATTAACTAGAACATCAAAAACCCCAACGTTTATGAAGTCCAAAAATTTCCCTTAAATGCATTAAAAATGAGATTAGACTAAAAAAGAAAGGGCAAAATAGTCTTATCGGCACAAGAAGACAAAAACCTTGAAGAAAATTTGAGGGAAAACAACAATAAGCACTTGAGCTGGATCGGTCGAAGGTAGAGAGCCAAAAAGCTTTTTGAAAAGATTTGAAATAGTGAAGAACATGTGAAAAGCTTATGTTTTTAAAAAACCTTCTGAACGATTTTTGATCGGTCGAAAAATAGGTTCGATCGATCGAAAATCACCTTCGATCGATCTAGCATCAATCGAGTCAAGCAGATTCAAATCAAAATTTTAATCGCAATTTCGATCGGTCGAGCAATAGGTTCGATCGATTGAAATTTTGGAAAAATCAATTTTTTGAAAAACAAAGCATTTTAATGCAGAAACTCCTCAAAGCACAATATTTTATGAACAAAATGCATGAGTATGAGATGAAAAGTTCTTCAAAAACCTTTGAATTTAACCTAGATCTTCCAAAAACAAGATTTTCAATAAATTTGTCCTTAAATTTCAAACTTTAAACATATTTTGCATTAAAATCAAGAGACTTTTAATCTTAGATGGCCACAACAAGATCACATACAATATAATGTACCAAGTTTAGTAAAGAGTAACTTGTGTAGTATGTGCAACTAGCAAAAACTTGAGATATATGTGAGGTGATAAGTAAATAGTGATCAATCACAATTTCTACAAAATTCATCACATAAGTTTGAAAGTGACTATCACCTAAAGAGTTACATCATATAACTCTCACATCTCCTAGAATAAAAGCTTGCAATCATGTAAGTTTCTCGATTTGCCTCATAATGTACACACCAATTTTATTTGATTTGAAATTTATACAGATAGTCAAGATAATGCACACACCAATTTTATTTCAATTTAAATTTTATTATAAGCCGAGGCTACACCTTATGTTCTTTTTGTGCATGTGTTACACTTTCTCGAGCACAAAATCTTATGATATGCACTAAGGTGTTCATGATTGGTTAGTAAACAATAGTGAAATGGTTAGTTATGCTTTTCTCTTAGGATTTTTAAGTCCTTAAAATCAAAAGCATGTGACTTCAAGATCAAGATCATGTGATTAAAAACTATAAACAACTTCCACACAACATGCACTACAAAGCTCAAACTAATAAACTGCAAAAAATAAGCTCATCTAAGCTAAACAAGGTACATAAACATGTTATGTAAAGATAGTATAGCCAACCTTGATTTCAAATCCAAGAAAAATAATGCAACACATTTTTCTTCCTTTTTCCTTTTTTATTTATTTATTTTTTTTAATTTTTGAAAAGAATAACAAAAACAACCTAGTATGAAATGCATGAATGTTATGCAATGCAAATCCTAGAAAAAAAACAACAAAGAAAAAAGGTCACAAAGAATAGAGAGATGAAACACAAAGACCATGTTAGAAAGACTCAATTAAATCGAGCCTTTTGCATCCAAAACTTTTTTGATGCAACTCTTGAATTGGAGTTATTATTCATATTAGAATGCTGAGCAACTCCAGGATTGGAATAAAGGTTTAAAGCCTTTACCAATTCATCAATAAGTATCATAGGATCTTGTGCTTGAGGCACAGGTACTTTTGGCTTATTTGCTCGCTTAACAGCTTGCAACTTGAAACAGTTTGGACGAATGTGCACAAAATTTCCACAAAAATGGCAAACCCATGCAGGTCTATCATCCAATTTGTCCTTAAGAGGGTTAGGAGTCTTAGGTTTAGACTCTTTGAGATCAACTCTAATCTTTCTAGGAGGTGTAACTTCTGATGGTTTGACAATCTCACTCACAGAAGGCTTAGAAGAAGAAACAAAATTTATGGAATGAGTCTTAGAAACAGTGAAGCTATCTTCAAAACCTAGACCAGTTTTGTCTAAGGGAGACTTCTGAATACTCAACATGTGTTTAAGTTTGGAACTAGCAGTCCTATTTGTTTGTTTTTTAGCAACAAATAATTCAAGTTCCAAGTTTTTTACTTTATCAAGTAATAACATGTTCTCATTCTTCACCTTATCAAGCAATTCATTAGCATCAAACAATTTTAAAACAAATTTTTCTTATTAAGTTCAAGAGAAGCAACTTTCTGTAAGCCTAAATCAACATTCATAGCATCCTTTGTAACAACCTTGCAAAGTTTATTATAGGCTTCTTGCAAATCAGCACTCTTAGAGAGTTCCCTATTAGAAAGGTTCTCATCAACCACAACATTTTCATCAACTACAGCAGTAGCTGTGAAAGCAATGAAGTTTCCATCTTCATCACTACCAGACTCATGATTAGAAACTTTATCATCACTAAGGGTTACAGCCATGACTTTACCCTTTGATCTCAATAATGTAGGACATTCTTATTTCTCATGACCATACCCTTGACAACCAAAACACTGTTGACCCATAGAATTATTAGAGGTTTGACCTACTTTCTCTTTAGGCTTTTCAGCATTATTCACCTTAGTGGATTCATTACTCCTAAAATTTCTAGGTTCAACATTATTTTAACCTTTTGCCCTTCTATTATTGTTCCTAAGAAAATTTTTAAAGTTCTTGGTAAGGTAAACAATCACTGTAGCAGAGAGTTCATCATCAAATCAATTCCCATCAACATCATCAACTGACTTAAGAGCCATTGATTTGGATTTGTTTGTCTTGGGTAGGTCTAACTCTTAGGACTAGAGAGATCTTACAAGTTCATCAACAGGGATGAAGTCCACATTCTTACTTTCATTAATGGCAGTCACTTTGGGTCTAAAGTTCTCAATCAAAAATCTAAGTATCTTCCTAATAATTTTAGGTTAATCATAGATTTCACCCAAATTATAAGCAGAGTTAACAATATCATTCAATTTAGCATAGAATTCATCAAAACATTCATCATTAGACATTCTAATACTTTCAAATCTAGTAGTTAAATGTTGTAGTTTGTTAATCTTAACTGCCTTTGTGCCTTCATGCACAGTTTGGAGATTATTCCATCCAGTGTGAGAAACCTCAACATTAGAGATTCTCTTGAATTCCTCCATAGAAACAGCATTAAAAATAGCATTCATAGCTTTGCTATTAAAAGCGACTGCATTTTTCTGAGAAGTTTGCCACTCACTAACTGTAGTAGTGGGCTTCTCCCATCCGTATTCAACGGAATTCCAAACTCTTTCATTAATGGATTTTAGGAATGCTTTCATCCTTACTTTCCAGTAGGCATAGTTGTTTCCGTCAAAGTGAGGTGGGATCATGAAAGTTCAAATAGCGTTGAAAACACTATGAACGTTTAGACCCCCAATTACAAAATATCAATTCAAGCTTATTATCAAACAATTAATGTGCGGAACATGAACATAAGCCAAACATAGAATTGATAAACAATCTAAGCCAATTATAATCACATCCACAGCAGAAAATAAAAGGCAAAGATAAGGGAAGAGAGATGCAAACACAAGGACAACACGCGATGTGTTATCGAAGAGGAAACCGAAGCCCTTGGTGTAAAACCTCTTCGCCGCCCTCCAAGCGGTCAATAATTCACTAGAAAATGTAGTTGGGATACATGAACAGTAATAGACCCTCCAAGCCTAATCTACCCAGGTACCTAAGCTCTCCAAGCTTCCTGCTTCAATGAGGTTGCGCCGAATCTTTTTCTTCTCTAGCTTACCGGATTCTGCTATAACCCACAGCATCGACCAATAACCATTGGTCCCTTCTAAACTGCTTCCCTTAGCACCAAAAGACCTTCTCATAGACGTGGGTGTGGTGAGAAAAAGATTTGGTCAAGAACCTCTCAAGGATGTATCAATGGAGAGGAAGAGAGTAGAGAAATTTGAAGAGTCTCTTAGTGAAGATTGGGGATGAGGCAATCTTGTTTTTCTCTAGGGTTTCTCTCTCAAAATTCTCTTTGGAAAATCTCTACATTTCGTGCGTAGAAGGGTCTATATATAGTGGTGTGTGTTTGGAATACGAAGAGACAGTTTCTCCCAAACAGGTTGAGTTGGCGGCTTGGCCTCGTAACTGGTCTAAGTCGCGAGTTCAAGTTGCGAGCTAACGGCCTGGCCAGCCTGAGACTTTTTTCCTATAGTGCGATAGCTGGTGTGACCCTTCACCTCCTTGCATGCTTCTCAAGTGTGCAGCAGTTGGCGGCTTGCAAGTCACGAGTCAGTCGCGAGTCCTAGCCGTGAGTCCCTGCTTCTTTGCACATTGTTGAGCAATTCTTCACACTTTCTTCACACACTACCCTTACATGAATCCCACCTAAATACAGGGTTACTAAGTGCTAAATTATAAGCAAATTGACACGGAATAAAGCCAACAAGATGGTTGATAAAATTCAACCTTACAATCTCCCCCTTTGGCTATTCTGTGACAAAACCCTATAACAAACTCTAGACTTAACGCGTGAGTTGGGAACAGTTGGAAAACTCACTCATACCTAACTCTAGAATTTGTGTAGCTCTTGAACCATAAGAACAAGTATCTCCTGAAACACAACAAGTTCATTGTATGCAGAAAACATGTACTACATATGGAACAAGCACAATGCGATCAAGCAAAATAGAATATAGCAATAGACCATGACAAGACCAAAACAGGCAATCACTACATACGAGTGATTACAATGCTCATTCACACTTGGAATGAACATCCGGACATTCAAGCTGATAAACACAAAGCAAATCACTTGAATGACCAACACTCAACCAATGCATAGTACTAGAAGTATATGCATTTAGGAATAGAATCCTACAAGGGCACAAGAGTGACATTACTTAAAAGGAAATGCATGACATTTAGTTATAAGTACTGATTTAACAAAGTATAAAGGCTGCATAAAGTAAGGTACAAACCATAAAGCCTACAAAATGCATAGAAACAAACCCTAAAAGCTTACAAAAGCAACATGGGTACAAATCATAAACAAGAACCTTAAAAACCTACAAAGGTACTAGGTACAAACAGTAAATAGTACTTCCCTTATCATATCGCTCCCCCTATCATGAATCATAGGAGCTATGATGAACTTGGAACATATATACCTGTAACCTGAAACACTTGCACAAAACACATTAGACCCTTAAGGTAAAGCAAGTAATAAATGGACAAGTATAATGTAACAAGTAAAATTGCGATCAAGAACATGATGTGAAACATGTGAGCAACTTGATCATACACCAAACACCAAAACAAAGTTTTCTTATTAGCTCAATGACTTCTCCCCCTTGGTATATGCATCTTTCCTATGGAATATCTCTCCCTATACGAATGTGCACAAGAAATGAAATTTCTCCCCCTAAGAATGTGCACAAGAGTCATATAGAAATGACAAAACTCTCCGGTATACTACTCTAGAGTATACTCTCCCCCTTTTTGTCAGGAATAGACAAAGGATCAAGGAGAAACGAGGGCAAGAGATGAAAGTATGAACAATAATAATGATGCATGAGGGGTGCAATGATGCATGAGGGGTGCGAGATGAATGAGAAAATGAAGCTCAATCCTAAGACATGACATGCTAGGATGAAGAAACAATGTATGAACCAATGCATGAGAAGGGTAGCAAGGTGTGTGCAAGAGGTGGCTATGTGCAATGCATGACCAATGCATGAAAAATGAACATGTGGGGCAAGGCGTGTTAAATACACAACCAATGAACCAAACATGTTCCTAATGAAGAAACATGAGAAACCCCAAAGTTTGATACTCATTGGAGTCCAAACAAGCGAGAAAATGCCTAAGAGGCATTTCAAGGATGTATCAATGGAGAGGAAGAGAGTAGAGGAATTTGAAGAGTCTCTTAGTGAAGATTGGGGATGAGGCAATCTTGTTTTTCTCTAGGGTTTCTCTCTCAAAATTCTCTCTGGAAGCTCTCTACATTTCGTGCGTATAAGGGTCTATATATAGTGGAGTGTGTTTGGAATACGAAGAGACAGTTTCTCCCAAACAGGGTGAGTTGGTGGCTTGGCCTCGCAATTGGTCTAAGTCGCGAGTTCAAGTTACGAGCTAACGGCTTGGCCAGCCTGGGACTTTTGTCCTGTAGTGTGACAGCTGGTGTGACCCTTCACCTCCTCGCATGCTTCTCACGTGTGCAGCAGTTGGCGGCTTGCAAGTCGCGAGTCAGCCGCGAGTCCTAGCTGTGAGTCCCTGCTTCTTTACACATTATTGAGCAATTCTTCACACTCTCTTCACACACTACCCTTACATGAATCCCACCTAAATACAGGGTTACTAAGTGCTAAATTACAAGCAAATTGGCACAAAATAAAGCCAACAAGATGGTTGATAAAATTCAACCTTACAATCTCCCCCTTTAGCTATTCCGTGACAAAACCCTATAACAAACTCTAGACTTAACGCGTGAGTTGGGAACAGTTGGAAAACTCCTTAGAACCTAATTCTTTGCCAACATTACATGTTTTGATCATGGTTTGCCAACATTACACATTGAAGTTCTAATACATTAGTTCCTAATTCCTTAGAACCTAACATTTTAGTTTTCCATCTTGTGTATTTAGTTTGGAGAAATAAGATGAAAAAGTAAAAGGATGGCAAACTAATGTAAATTTCTTTTGTTTGGTTGAGAAAAGAAATAAGAGAATATAATATATAATTTGTATAAATTTACTCTTATGATTTTATATTAAGAAGATAAGATAAAAAGAAAAAAGAAAAGGAGTGGTTGGTGGCTAACATTATAAAGAATGATGTTAGGTTTTAAAAGTTTAGAACAAATGGCAAATCGTGAACACAAACTTGTCTAGATGTAGATCTTAGAGTCTATAGGTATTATTAAATAATGCTCAAGGTGATACAAGTCAAGATTCAAGAATATACAAGTTGTAGAAAGAAGAGTTTAGAAACTGTCTAGTTCGACTGATCGAGAAATAGGTTTGACCAATCAAAACACGTATTTGTAGAATTCTATTTCAGCCCAAACTCTACTTAAACGTATTTGGTTTCAAGTAAAACACTACTAGTATATAATGGAAACCCTAAGCACATTTTTATGAGGCTTTTCAGAGAGAGAAGAGTGTGCCTCTTTTGTATCTAGGGTTTTGTACCAAAAAAGCTCTCTCATGTCTTCTATCAGTGTTATTCCTTGAAGAATCTCAAGATTCGGTATTGTAGAAGTTGCTGCCTTCTCTAGTCATCAAAGGTGCTAATGATCTTAACATTCAAGGGTGGTCTTGGAGTCACAAACAAGAGAGTTTGTGTTTTTTGTCACAAGTGTGGGTGCTTGTGTTGCAAAGGCTAAGAAAAGAAGTAGTCCGTTGATTTGGACCTATTACAGGGTTGTGGTAGTAAGTTTTCTACTCGAGGTAGCAATAGAATGTTAGTGGTCTAAGTTCTATTGTACAAACTTCAATTCTTTCATAGTAAATTTGCTTTTTACCTTGAGGATAGCTAGGTTAAATCCGCCCTAGGTTTTTTACCAGTTTGGTTTTCCTAGGTCATCATATCATTGTGTTCTTTATATTTTTCGCTGCTTTACATAATATGATTGTTATTGTTTTAACCTAGATCTGAATAATAAACCTAAGTATTCACTTGGTTATGCTAGGTTAAACAACTTGTGTTAAGGGATCTAAAAACATACAAATGGTATTAGAGCGGGTTAGCTCTTTATTTAGGTTATTATACCTAGAGTTGATTCTTGATTCCTACTATCATGGATAATTTGAAGTGTCTTTTTACTTATGTTTGTGATGATTTGAATAAAAAAGACACTGTTGTTTCTGTTGATCTTATTGATGCTTGTGAAACTCTCTGTAAGGAATTATTGAAAGCTATGAAAATTGCTAAGAAATTTAAGGAAGAGTTAAAATTGACTAATCTTGAAAAAAAGGAATTGGTTGTTAGACTAGATGAATCTAATAAAAATAATGAATTTTTGAGAAATCAAATCTCCTTTCAAGATGAGAAGATGAGAAGCTCGGAACAAGAGTTAGTTGAATCTAAAGCAAAAATTGAAAATTTGACTAGTACCAAGCCTGTTGTTGATAACAAAAGTGTTTTTGTTTCTCTTAAGCCTAAAGCTGAAAAAGTTTATATCCCTCCTTTCAAGAGGAATAATAAAGAAAAGACTTATTTTGCTAGGTTAGACAAAGGTAAAAGTTCTGATATAGACGCTGAAGTTTCTAAATCTAAGTCTAAACCTACTGTTAGAGAGTATAATAAATATGTTTTTGTACCTACTTGTCATCTTTGTGGTGTTGTTGGTCATGTTAGACCAAATTGTTCTTTGTTTAGGCAAAAACCAAAATTTGGGACTAGATTTGCTGTTAGGAATACTGATGTTCCTAAATTTTTTCTTGTTTGTCACTTTTGTGGTGTCTCCAGCCACATTCGTCCCAATTGTCATAAATTGAAATTTAAAAATTTTGTATTTCAATCTAGGATATGTGATGATATTTCTCCTGCCATAAGTTCATACAAATTGTTTCATATTCTTTTGAAAAATTTAAGCTTGTTGGCTTGTGAAAGGAATTTGCAAGATTTCAATCTTTCTCAGAAGATTGGTATAATCCCTCAAATACACTTTGCTTCTCATGAATTTTCACCTACAAAGCCGAAAACTCGTGCTATGTGGGTGAGAAAAGACTTGCTAAGGTGAGTGTTGTTTACTTGTCCCTGATTTAATATTTTCAATTGTTTGTGGACATGTTTTGTTCCTGTTTTTGGTTGTTTTGTTTTTTAAGTTGTTTTTTATTTTCAAAAAAATCCAAAAAACATTGAAAAATTTCAAAAAGACAAAAATATTTTATTTTGAGTCTTGTTTTATTTTTCTTAAGGATTACATGAGTTATAATATCTCTCTCTTGATTTAGAACTTGAATAGTATGTATTATATAAGTGCTAAGCTATTTTTGATTTTGTGTAAGTATGTACTAGTTTGTACATGTACTCAAGGGTTAATTAAGAAATTGATCTTGTTTGTGTACCCTCTATAGTTTAGTTAAGCACTGTCATTCATTGCATTTGCATTTTTAATCTTTCAGCATAATGTGTGCTTTTAGTTTTGGTCATAAATTTTTTTTTGAAACCAAAATGATTTTTATTTCTTTTGTATTACACATCATGAATATGTAATTGAGGTTGGCCTATTATCTTTGCAAAACATGCCTGTGTAACTTGTTTAGCTTAGATAAGCTTATTTTCCTGCACTTTGCTAGTTTTAGCAATGTAGTGCATGTTTGGGTGAGTGTTTATAGTTTTTGATCACATGCTCTTAATTTTGAAGTCACATACTTTTGATTGTAAGGACTAAAAAATCCTAAGAGAAAGGCATAAATAATCATCTCACCACTGCTTACTAGCTAATCATGAACACTTTAATGCATATGGTAAGATTTTGTGCTTGAGAAAGTGTAGCACATGCACAAAAATAAAATAAAGTATAGCCTTGGAATAAATTAAAAAAAAATTGAAATAAAAATGGCGTGTACATTATAAGGCTAAAATAAAAAAAAAATTACATGATTGCAAGCTTGTTTTCTAGGAGATGTGAGAGTTATATGATGTAACTCTTTAGGTGATAGTCACTTTCAAATTTATGTGATGAATAATGTAGAAATTGTGATTAATTACTATCTACATATCACCTCACATGTATAGTTGCACACGTCACAAGTTATTCTTTGCTAAACATTGTACATGGAATTGTGTGTGAATCTAGTTTGGCATTACTATCTACATATCACCTCACATGTATAGTTGCACACACTTCACAAGTTATTCTTTGCTAAACATTGTACATGGAATTGTGTGTGAATCTAGTTTGGCCATCCAAGATTATGTTTTTGATGGTGTTTGATGCAAAATATGTTTAAGGGTTGGCAAAAATTGTGTTTTTGATGATTAAAAACCTTGTTTTGAAGTTTTGGGTTGAAAACTCATGTTTTTGGAAAACATTTAAACTCATTCTCATGCATTTCATTCATGAAATTACTTGGGTTGAGTTGTTTTCTGCATAATCTTCTGTAGTTTTTCAAAAATTCAAATTTCCATAATTTCAATTGATCGAATGTGTTTTTCGACCGATCGAAAATCCCTTGATTTTTAATCATTGCTCTCTGCCTGACTCGATTGGTATTCAATCGATGCTCAACTGATCAAAATTAAAAAATTTTCAGCTTCTAAGTTTTTGACCAAAATTTTTTTTCATGCATCATTTGTGTTTAGGATTCACATGCATTGCATTGTTTTTCTGTATCCATTTTGCGGTTATATCTCTCGGTGTTTTCACACATAACATGCATACACTTTGCTAAATTGGGTACTCAACTTGATTTAAAAATTGATTGATTAATTTTTAAGTTCTGTACGTTTTAGTATATGCTATTTTTTATGTGTGAACTGAGGAAAATATTTTTTTTTGAGATATGATGGATAATAATTGTTCAAATATTTTCTTTACTTGATTTGAGTTCAAAGACCATTTGTTTATAGGTCACATAGTGTCAAGCTTGCGCATATTGAAAGAGAGAATATTTTTCTTCATGTGTATCCTCAACTTAGTTTTTAAGTTTGGTTTGTGTGTCTTTATTTTCCCCATTTCCTAAATTTTCCCCAAAATAGTTTTTCCCAAAACTTGTTTTGTTTTTCCTATCTAATCTAATCTGACAGGAATTTAGACCCCTTAAACAACCAGATTGCGTAGCCTAGATTAATTAGCCAAGTTGTTACTTAGACAAATTAAGCAATTCTAGGTTAAAACAATCCAAACAATCATATCAAGAATATAAAGCAGCGGAAAATAAATAACACAAGATATGATCACCTAGGAAACCACACGGTAAAAACCTAGGGAGGATTTAACCCACCGATCCTCAAGGCATAACAGAATTCACTATGAAAGAATTGAAGTTCTTACAAAAGGACTACAAGCTCCTCGCTCGACTTCCTAATGCTACCCACCAGTAGAACTTCCTGACACGACCACGCGCAGGCTCCGAATTCACGGACTACTTCTTTCTTGAATTTCTCAATCAGCTACAAGCTCCCCGCTTGCTTTTCTTTTAAGTTCCAATGGTTGCAACGGTAATGATCTTCAAGATGTTGAAATCATCTCTACCTTGAAAACCCTAAGTTTTGTGTAAAGGAAAGCTCCTCAAAGATCTCACAAGAGATTCACACAAAACAACAATGTATGAGCAACAAAGCAATATGGATAACCCCCAAAAACGTGGCTAGGGTTTAGTTTATATACCTAGGGTAAAAACATAAAACCCTAAACGTTTAGTGAAGTAGGGCTGAGTTGGAAATTCTGCAGAAAAATCAACCTGTGCGATTTTCGATCGATCGAGTCTATTCTTCGATCGATCGAGCCAGGCCAAAAGTCCCAAGAACTTCTGCAGCCACTCGATTCCAACTTTACAATATTAAACCAACTTTGAGCAAGTCTAAATAAGACTAAATACAATGTTTTGATCATGGTTTGCCAACATTACAAATTAGAGTTCTAAATACATAAAATCCTAAGACCTTAGAACCTAACAAACTCCCCCTTTGGCAATCCGTGACAAAACCCTAAAATAAGATGAAAAAGTAAAAGGATGGCAAACTAATGTAAATTTCTTTTGTTTGGTTGAGAAAAGAAATAAGAGAATATAATATATAATTTGTATAAATTTACTCTTATGATTTTATATTAAGAAGATAAGATAAAAAGAAAAAAGAAAAGGAGTGGTTGGTGGCTAACATTATAAAGAATGATGTTAGGTTTTAAAAGTTTAGAACAAATGGCAAATCGTGAACACAAACTTGTCTAGATGTAGATCTTAGAGTCTATAGGTATTATTAAATAATGCTCAAGGTGATACAAGTCAAGATTCAAGAATATACAAGTTGTAGAAAGAAGAGTTTAGAAACTGTCTAGTTCGACTGATCGAGAAACAGGTTTGACCAATCAAAACACGTATTTGTAGAATTCTATTTCAGCCCAAACTCTACTTAAACGTATTTGGTTTCAAGTAAAACACTACTAGTATATAATGGAAACCCTAAGCACGTTTTTATGAGGCTTTTCAGAGAGAGAAGAGTGTGCCTCTTTTGTATCTAGGGTTTTGTACCAAAAAAGCTCTCTCATGTCTTCTATCAGTGTTATTCCTTGAAGAATCTCAAGATTCGGTATTGTAGAAGTTGCTGCCTTCTCTAGTCATCAAAGGTGCTAATGATCTTAACATTCAAGGGTGGTCTTGGAGTCACAAACAAGAGAGTTTGTGTTTTTTGTCACAAGTGTGGGTGCTTGTGTTGCAAAGGCTAAGAAAAGAAGTAGTCCGTTGATTTGGACCTATTATAGGGTTGTGGTAGTAAGTTTTCTACTCGAGGTAGCAATAGAATGTTAGTGGTCTAAGTTCTATTGTACAAACTTCAATTCTTTCATAGTAAATTTGCTTTTTACCTTGAGGATAGCTAGGTTAAATCCGCCCCAGGTTTTTTACCAGTTTGGTTTTCCTAGGTCATCATATCATTGTGTTCTTTATATTTTCCGCTGCTTTACATAATATGATTGTTATTGTTTTAACCTAGATCTGAATAATAAACCTAAGTATTCACTTGGTTATGCTAGGTTAAACAACTTGTGTTAAGGGATCTAAAAACATACAAGTGGTATTAGAGCGGGTTAGCTCTTTATTTAGGTTATTATACCTAGAGTTGATTCTTGATTCCTACTATCATGGATAATTTGAAGTGTCTTTTTGCTTATGTTTGTGATGATTTGAATAAAAAAGACACTGTTGTTTCTGTTGATCTTATTGATGCTTGTGAAACTCTCTGTAAGGAATTATTGAAAGCTATGAAAATTGCTAAGAAATTTAAGGAAGAGTTAAAATTGACTAATCTTGAAAAGAAGGAATTGGTTGTTAGACTAGATGAATCTAATAAAAATAATGAATTTTTGAGAAATCAAATCTCCTTTCAAGATGAGAAGATGAGAAGCTCGGAACAAGAGTTAGTTGAATCTAAAGCAAAAATTGAAAATTTGACTAGTACCAAGCCTGTTGTTGATAACAAAAGTGTTTTTGTTTCTCTTAAGCCTAAAGCTGAAAAAGTTTATATCCCTCCTTTCAAGAGGAATAATAAAGAAAAGACTTATTTTGCTAGGTTAGACAAAGGTAAAAGTTCTGATATAGACGCTGAAGTTTCTAAATCTAAGTCTAAACCTACTGTTAGAGAGTATAATAAATCTGTTTTTGTACCTACTTGTCATCTTTGTGGTGTTGTTGGTCATGTTAGACCAAATTGTTCTTTGTTTAGGCAAAAACCAAAATTTGGGACTAGATTTGCTGTTAGGAATACTGATGTTCCTAAATTTTTTCTTGTTTGTCACTTTTGTGGTGTCTCCAGTCACATTCGTCCCAATTGTCATAAATTGAAATTTAAAAATTTTGTATTTCAATCTAGGATATGTGATGATATTTCTCCTGCCATAAGTTCATACAAATTGTTTCATATTCTTTTGAAAAATTTAAGCTTGTTGGCTTGTGAAAGGAATTTGCAAGATTTCAGTCTTTCTCAGAAGATTGGTATAATCCCTCAAATACACTTTGCTTCTCATGGATTTTCACCTACAAAGCCGAAAACTCGTGCTATGTGGGTGAGAAAAGACTTGCTAAGGTGAGTGTTGTTTACTTGTCCCTGATTTAATATTTTCAATTGTTTGTGGACATGTTTTGTTCCTGTTTTTGGTTGTTTTGTTTTTTAAGTTGTTTTTTATTTTCAAAAAAATCTAAAAAACATTGAAAAATTTCAAAAAGACAAAAATATTTTATTTTGAGTCTTGTTTTATTTTTCTTAAGGATTACATGAGTTATAATATCTCTCTCTTGATTTAGAACTTGAATAGTATGTATTATATAAGTGCTAAGCTATTTTTGATTTTGTGTGAGTATGTACTAGTTTGTACATGTACTCAAGGGTTAATTAAGAAATTGATCTTGTTTGTGTACCCTCTATAGTTTAGTTAAGCACTGTCATTCATTGCATTTGCATTTTTAATCTTTCAGCATAATGTGTGCTTTTAGTTTTGGTCATAAATTTTTTTTTGAAACCAAAATGATTTTTATTTCTTTTGTATTACACATCATGAATATGTAATTGAGGTTGGCCTATTATCTTTGCAAAACATGCCTGTGTAACTTGTTTAGCTTAGATAAGCTTATTTTCCTGCACTTTGCTAGTTTTAGCTATGTAGTGCATGTTTGGGTGAGTGTTTATAGTTTTTGATCACATGCTCTTAATTTTGAAGTCACATGCTTTTGATTGTAAGGACTAAAAAATCCTAAGAGAAAGGCATAAATAATCATCTCACCACTGCTTACTAGCTAATCATGAACATTTTAATGCATATGGTAAGATTTTGTGCTTGAGAAAGTGTAGCACATGCACAAAAATAAAATAAAGTATAGCCTTGGAATAAATTAAAAAAAAATTGAAATAAAAATGGCGTGTACATTATAAGGCTAAAATAAAAAAAAATTACATGATTGCAAGCTTGTTTTCTAGGAGATGTGAGAGTTATATGATGTAACTCTTTAGGTGATAGTCACTTTCAAATTTATGTGATGAATAATGTAGAAATTGTGAGTAATTACTATCTACATATCACCTCACATGTATAGTTGCACACGTCACAAGTTATTCTTTCCTAAACATTGTACATGGAATTGTGTGTGAATCTAGTCTGGCATTACTATCTACATATCACCTCACATGTATAGTTGCACACACTTCACAAGTTATTCTTTGCTAAACATTGTACATGGAATTGTGTGTGAATCTAGTTTGGCCATCCAAGATTATGTTTTCGATGGTGTTTGATGCAAAATATGTTTAAGGGTTGGCAAAAATTGTGTTTTTGATAATTAAAAACCTTGTTTTGAAGTTCTGGGTTGAAAACTCATGTTTTTGGAAAACATTTAAACTCATTCTCATGCATTTCATTCATGAAATTACTTGGGTTGAGTTGTTTTCTGCATAATCTTCTGTAGTTTTTCAAAAATTCAAATTTCCAGAATTTCAATTGATCGAATGTGTTTTTCGACCGATCGAAAATCCCTTGATTTTTAATCATTGCTCTCTGCCTGACTCGATTGGTATTCAAAAGATGCTCGACTGATCAAAATTAAAAAATTTTCAGCTTCTAAGATTTTGACCAAAATTTTTTTTCATGCATCATTTGTGTTTAGGATTCACATGCATTGCATTGTTTTTCTGTATCCATTTTGCAGTTATATCTCTCAGTGTTTTCACACATAACATGCATACACTTTGCTAAATTGGGTACTCAACTTGATTTAAAAATTGATTGATTAATTTTTAAGTTCTGTACGTTTTAGTATATGCTATTTTTTATGTGTGAACTGAGGAAAATTTTTTTTTTTTGAGATATGATGGATAATAATTGTTCAAATATTTTCTTTACTTGATTTGAGTTCAAAGACCATTTGTTTATAGGTCACATAGTGTCAAGCTTGCGTATATTGAAAGAGAGAATATTTTTCTTCATGTCTATCCTCAACTTAGTTTTTAAGTTTGGTTTGTGTGTCTTTATTTTCCCCATTTCCTAAATTTTCCCCAAAATAGTTTTTCCCAAAACTTGTTTTGTTTTTCCTATCTAATCTAATCTAATCTAATACTATATATAAAAGTAGAAGCCTTTAAGGAGGTGCTGCCACGTTAGGAAAAAAGGCCACTTAAAATGCTGCCACGTTTACAGTTTAATCTTTAAAATACTGTACTGTGCATTTGGAGAGGCTCACTCTCATCAAACGTGTATTTATAAAAACATCAAGCTGCCTATCAAAAAAAAAAAAAAAAAAAGGCAAACCCTAAAATGCTCTAACTTCCATTTCTCCTCTTTTGGATACTCTCTCCTTTCGCTTCCTTTTGATTTTCTTAACACCATGCTTACGATACAAAGATAGAGAAGGAGGAAAACATAAATCTTGCGATACAGAGATGAGAAGGAGATAGATGATGAGAGAATTACCACTGGTAAGTTTTCCTTTTTTTCATTCTTTCTTAGATCTGGGTATGGGTATGAAATATGAATTAGATTTGAGAAATTTGGTTGGATTGATTTTTATTTAGGTATTTGGGTTACATTAGGTTCTGATTTGATTTTTTGAAATTTGGGGTTATATATGATTTAGGTTTGGAGAGGGCAAAAACAGAAAAATAAGAGAGAACAAGAGTTCGTTATTCGAAAAGAGCAGAAACCTTTATCGGTAATTTTCTTTTTTTGAAGTATTGCTTTAAACATTTGAGTTGATTTAATCTTAGGTTTGGGTATTTAATTGAATTGATTTTGATTCAAAATCTGTCTTCCTTTTTTACTTTTTCCCCTTAAACTAAAAATTTTCTATTGCATATGACTAATTGTTAACAATGTTCTATTCAACTTTTATCTATTTTAAATTAGTTCTAGGACATATTTTGTTTAATGTTTTTGAAATGATTTCAAACTGCAGAGTGAACATTTGTGGTGTAAATTCGAAATTATTTTCTAGGATGTTTAAACTCTCAGTGTGATTCTATTTTTGAAAAATTATCTCCTCAAACTAATTTTTGAATAGAATAATAATGGAAAACATCATCTTTTAAAATAGTATTTCTCACAATAAAAAATCTGGGTAAAGCCTTTTTGGCCTTTTGACACTTTAGTAAATAGTAGCTAATCTAGGTGAAATATATTAAGTGGTTATAATATTATTTACTTGAATGGTTTCAGATAAATGCCTTCACATATTTATATGTTTAATATTCAATTGCAGAAGAAAATCATATAATAACATTATTGCAGTAGAATATGCTATTACTTTACAATTTGATTCAAAATTTAGTAATGAAAAGTGAAAAAAAAAATCATTAATAGATATTGATGAAGATTGTTAAAAAAAAAAACTTTTAATGTGATTCAGTTAGCGAAGAAATTTTTTTTTTATAGGGCTTTAAAAAAATGAAAATTTCATGCCCTGTCATGGTTATTTCTGTTATGAATATTAGATGAAGAAGAAGAGCATCAACTTTACTAAAATGTTAAAGTACTGTTACGAATTACTAAATTATATGCATATAAAAATGGACTTAGTAGTTTGCTATTGAAGAAACAAATTACATAGTCTTTTTTCAGTTTATGTAATGTCTTTAACTTCTCAATCCCAACTATTTAATGCTACAAAGGGCTCTTTCACTGATAAGACCATTAATTATACTTCAACATGAGTTACTGAATTAATTTGAAAGGTAGTTCCTCAAAAAAAAAAATTAATTTGAAAGGTTAGAATTGCTTCATTTATCTTATGTTGCATTTATTTTTAAATGAATTTCTATTTCATTTGTTACTACCTGATTACTGAACAAATAAACAGAGAATAGAGTCAGTATTTGGTTGTCTTCACACTAACGCTAAGTCTCTTGCCACTATCATGCCAGAACCACTACCAGTAATTGTTTCTCTTCACTTTTAAGTTTGACCATTAAATAAGATCAGAATTTGATATTTGTTTGGGTAGTTTCGATTTAGGTCTTTATGTTTTCTCTTAGCTTTTTAGTTTGTGCATTAAATATGATCAAGTTTTTTGATATTTGTTTGGATTGGTTTCAGTTTAGGTCTTTAGGTTATATTTGGTTTTGATTAAGGTATTTGAGTAAAAGTGATTTTAGTTTAGTTATTTGTGTTAATTTTTTTGTATTTATCTATCAATGGTGGCTGGGTTAAAATAGAGGAGCAGATTTAAAGAACTTAAGTGAGTCTTAGTCTCTTTTGGGCACTTCGAATATTGAAATAGAGCAGGAGATTATTCTAGACAAAGTTATAAGCAATACAAATCAAGTGGGAATGAAAAAGTAAATTAGGAATTTCCCCTTAATCTATATAAGTAGTAATGTGAATCTCTGTGGAGGGAAGGCTTTTCAATTCTTTAATTTTTTAATTCTGTTGAAGAATGAAAGAATAGGATGATAAATTCAAAGAATGGGTATGGGTTATATTCAGTGAAATTTCTTTTAGAATCATTTGGGCATTATTTATGATTTAGATTCGGGTATTTTGGTTGATTGGTTATGATTTAGGTTTTTGGGTTAGGAATGGTTTTGTTTAATTTGTTTAAATAGATGGATTAGATTTAGTTTTGATTAAGGGATTTTGGTTAGAAGTTTTGTTTAGGTTAGCTGGCTTGGCATAGATTGGTTTTAGGTATCTAGAACCGATTTTGCATATTTGGGCCGCTTTGATTTTGAATTTTCCTTCTCATTCAGAGTAAGATGAAGATTTTCTCCATCACTCAAAAGGCAAATCTTTAATAATCAAAACCACACCAAAGTTTTATTTTAAAATTTTATTTTTTTGGGTCTACTGTTTTTGAAAGGTCCCTTTTTAAAATTCCTTTTGGCCTGAGTATATTGGCCAGATTGGCTTTAATTCAGGTTTGATTTTAGATTTGGGTTTATATACTAAGGTATTTGGTTTAGAATTGGTTTGTTTTTGCATATTTGTGTTAGATTTGGTGTTGTTTTGAGTATTTGGGTAATCGAGGTTCGTTTTTCTAGAATAGGTGATTGTTAAGGAGGCTTACATGCAGATAATTCACTGTAAAATCTACAAATTTTTTTTTCAAAGCTATGTAATTGTTACTATTGTTTGTTTGCTTTCTCATGATTTTTTTGTTCTGTTAAGGGTAACTGGAGATCTCTCATATGTCATCTTGATCTCTTAAGGGGTTATATATGATGCCAATAGAATAAATTAATTGCTTTATGGCAGATGCTACATATAGATCTTAAATATGTACAATTTCCCATGTCATCTTCAATTTGCTTATGTTATATTTAATTCCTTTACACACGTTCTTTGTTATAAAAATATATTTTCTCCTTTTAATATTGAATTAGATCTGTTATAGAGAAGAAACTCTACTCTTAAAATTTGATTGAAAATATGAAATATTTTAATAGTAAACTTATGTCTTAACCTCCATAATACATATATAAATTCCATATAAACATTTCTAAGCCTTAACACACTAGAAATTTGGACATGGTAATAGTTTCCTAACCATAGTGGGAAGGCTGAGATGTATACTCTCTTTAGTCTGTTGCTTAGCTCCATGCTTTGCCTTCTCAACCCTCTTTTTTGTTTTAAAGAAAGATTAGATAGATGTTAGTAGATTGAGCACAAGATTCTTTCTTCAATATCTCTGCTTAATTTTGGTAGAATATTACTTTAGCCACTTATAGTAATGAATTAAGAAATCATTTTTGTAACTGAACTTGCATTGGAATAGAAACTAAAAGTGCTCATATATAATTTCTCAGCAAAATCTCAAAATTATCATTTTCTTTGTCCATTAACATACAGCTAATAATTTGGTTTATAAACAATATGTTTTGTGTAGTTTTTTTGGTTGGTATGTATGTTATGCATTTAAAAAAATGCATATAAGCTTAGACTTCAATAGGAATTTTTTTTTTGCTTTTTTTAGTTAGTATGGTTTAGCAGGAGTTGTGAAATTGAATTAACCATCTATTGAATGGATAGAGTATGGAGAATATGTGTCTAAAATTAATGAGGTTGAGAAAATTTATGTCCTCAGGTAGCTTAAACAAAACAAAAAAAAAACTTTTAATGTGATTCAGTTAGCGAAGAAATTTTTTTTTTATAGGGCTTTAAAAAAAAGAAAATTTCATGCCCTGTCATGGTTATTTCTGTATGAATATTAGATGAAGAAGAAGAGCATCAACTTTACTAAAATGTTAAAGTACTGTTACGAATTACTAAATTATATGCATATAAAAATGGACTTAGTAGTTTGCTATTGAAGAAACAAATTACATAGTCTTTTTTCAGTTTATGTAATGTCTTTAACTTCTCAATCCCAACTATTTAATGCTACAAAGGGCTCTTTCACTGATAAGACCATTAATTATACTTCAACATGAGTTACTGAATTAATTTGAAAGGTAGTTCCTCAAAAAAAAAAATTAATTTGAAAGGTTAGAATTGCTTCATTTATCTTATGTTGCATTTATTTTTAAATGAATTTCTATTTCATTTGTTACTACCTGATTACTGAACAAATAAACAGAGAATAGAGTCAGTATTTGGTTGTCTTCACACTAACGCTAAGTCTCTTGCCACTATCATGCCAGAACCACTACCAGTAATTGTTTCTCTTCACTTTTAAGTTTGACCATTAAATAAGATCAGAATTTGATATTTGTTTGGGTAGTTTCGATTTAGGTCTTTATGTTTTCTCTTAGCTTTTTAGTTTGTGCATTAAATATGATCAAGTTTTTTGATATTTGTTTGGATTGGTTTCAGTTTAGGTCTTTAGGTTATATTTGGTTTTGATTAAGGTATTTGAGTAAAAGTGATTTTAGTTTAGTTATTTGTGTTAATTTTTTTGTATTTATCTATCAATGGTGGCTGGGTTAAAATAGAGGAGCAGATTTAAAGAACTTAAGTGAGTCTTAGTCTCTTTTGGGCACTTCGAATATTGAAATAGAGCAGGAGATTATTCTAGACAAAGTTATAAGCAATACAAATCAAGTGGGAATGAAAAAGTAAATTAGGAATTTCCCCTTAATCTATATAAGTAGTAATGTGAATCTCTGTGGAGGGAAGGCTTTTCAATTCTTTAATTTTTTAATTCTGTTGAAGAATGAAAGAATAGGATGATAAATTCAAAGAATGGGTATGGGTTATATTCAGTGAAATTTCTTTTAGAATCATTTGGGCATTATTTATGATTTAGATTCGGGTATTTTGGTTGATTGGTTATGATTTAGGTTTTTGGGTTAGGAATGGTTTTGTTTAATTTGTTTAAATAGATGGATTAGATTTAGTTTTGATTAAGGGATTTTGGTTAGAAGTTTTGTTTAGGTTAGCTGGCTTGGCATAGATTGGTTTTAGGTATCTAGAACCGATTTTGCATATTTGGGCCGCTTTGATTTTGAATTTTCCTTCTCATTCAGAGTAAGATGAAGATTTTCTCCATCACTCAAAAGGCAAATCTTTAATAATCAAAACCACACCAAAGTTTTATTTTAAAATTTTATTTTTTTGGGTCTACTGTTTTTGAAAGGTCCCTTTTTAAAATCCCTTTTGGCCTAAGTATATTGGCCAGATTGGCTTTAATTCAGGTTTGATTTTAGATTTGGGTTTATATACTAAGGTATTTGGTTTAGAATTGGTTTGTTTTTGCATATTTGTGTTAGATTTGGTGTTGTTTTGAGTATTTGGGTAATCGAGGTTCGTTTTTCTAGAATAGGTGATTGTTAAGGAGGCTTACATGCAGATAATTCACTGTAAAATCTACAAATTTTTTTTTCAAAGCTATGTAATTGTTACTATTGTTTGTTTGCTTTCTCATGATTTTTTTGTTCTGTTAAGGGTAACTGGAGATCTCTCATATGTCATCTTGATCTCTTAAGGGGTTATATATGATGCCAATAGAATAAATTAATTGCTTTATGGCAGATGCTACATATAGATCTTAAATATGTACAATTTCCCATGTCATCTTCAATTTGCTTATGTTATATTTAATTCCTTTACACACGTTCTTTGTTATAAAAATATATTTTCTCCTTTTAATATTGAATTAGATCTGTTATAGAGAAGAAACTCTACTCTTAAAATTTGATTGAAAATATGAAATATTTTAATAGTAAACTTATGTCTTAACCTCCATAATACATATATAAATTCCATATAAACATTTCTAAGCCTTAACACACTAGAAATTTGGACATGGTAATAGTTTCCTAACCATAGTGGGAAGGCTGAGATGTATACTCTCTTTAGTCTGTTGCTTAGCTCCATGCTTTGCCTTCTCAACCCTCTTTTTTGTTTTAAAGAAAGATTAGATAGATGTTAGTAGATTGAGCACAAGATTCTTTCTTCAATATCTCTGCTTAATTTTGGTAGAATATTACTTTAGCCACTTATAGTAATGAATTAAGAAATCATTTTTGTAACTGAACTTGCATTGGAATAGAAACTAAAAGTGCTCATATATAATTTCTCAGCAAAATCTCAAAATTATCATTTTCTTTGTCCATTAACATACAGCTAATAATTTGGTTTATAAACAATATGTTTTGTGTAGTTTTTTTGGTTGGTATGTATGTTATGCATTTAAAAAAATGCATATAAGCTTAGACTTCAATAGGAATTTTTTTTTTTGCTTTTTTTAGTTAGTATGGTTTAGCAGGAGTTGTGAAATTGAATTAACCATCTATTGAATGGATAGAGTATGGAGAATATGTGTCTAAAATTAATGAGGTTGAGAAAATTTATGTCCTCAGGTAGCTTAAACAAAACATAGATTATGATCAAACTTTATGGTTTATATGAATTTTTTATTATTTTATTATTATTATTATTTTTATATAGTTTCTTATCAAGCTTCTAAGATACCTTTACTTTGTGCAATATATAAATGTTGGGGTTAAACAGAATCTACAAAGGTCTATATTTATTCCTCACAAAAGGGACATGATAGGCAGAAAATAAAAAAGGGAAACGATATTTGACCGATTGGAAGGGAGCAGGAACAAAAAGAACAACTGAGATATGAAATGAGCATTGAGCACATAACCACACAAAAAGCAATGTAGAGGCACATTGGAATTCAAAAGAAAAAAAAGTTTAGCTAATGCTTAATCAGCATCTTCAAATGCACTTGGTTGGATTGTTTTAGATTTAGATATTTGAGTTAGATTTGGTTTTAATGGATTTAAAATAAATTTTATTTTGAGTATTTGTATTAGATTTGGGTTAAATTACTTTTTGGTATCTGCCTATGGTGTTTGTAATTAGATTTGTAAATGGAGATATGTGTTAGGTGTTTAGTATGTGGTAAAAGTGTACATAAATATTATTAAAAAAAATTCTTTTCTAATTGAATGTTCAAATAGCGTTGAAAACACTATGAACGTTTAGCCTCTCAATTACAAATTACCAATTCAAGCTTATTATCAAACAATAAATGTACGGAACATGAACATAAGCTAATAACAGAATTGATAAGCAATCTAAACCAATCAAAATCACATACACAGTAGAAATTAAATGGCAAAGATTAAAGGAAGAGAGATGCAAACACAAGGCCAACACAACGATGTGTTATCAAAGAGGAAACCGAAACCCTCGGTGTAAAACCTCTCCGCTGCCCTCTAAGCGGTCAATAATCCACTAGAAAATGAAGTTGGGATACATGAACAGCAATAGACCCTCCAAGCCTAATCTACCCAGGTACCTAAGCCCTCCACGCTTCTTGCTCCAACGAGGTTATGCCGAACCTTTGTCTTTTCTAGCTTACCGGATTCCGCTATAACCCATAGCATCAACCAATAGTCATTGGTCCCTTCCTAACTACTTCCCAAAGCACCAAATAGCCTTCTCACAGATATGAGTATGGTGAGAAAAGGATTTGGGTAAGAACCTCTCAAGGATGTAACAATAGAGAGGATGAGAGTAGAGGAATTTGAAGAGTCTCTATGTAAAGATTGTGGATGAATCAATCTTGTTTTTCTTTAGGGTTTCTCTCTCAAAATTCTCTCTGGAAGTTCTCTACATTTTGTGGGTTTAAGGGGTATTTATACTTGGGTGAGAAAGGAATACGAAGAGTCAGTTTTACCCAAACAGGGTGTTCTAGCGGCTTGGCCTCGCGACTTGACTGAGTCGCGAGCTCAAGCTGTGAGATAATAGAACGGCCAGGCTGGACTTTTTGTCTTGTAGTTCTCCAGTTGGCGCGACTGTTCATTTTCTCGCACGCTTCACTCGTGTGCTACATTTGGTGGCTTGCCAATCGCGAGTCACCCTCGAGTGCCAACCGCGAATCTCTGCAACCTTGCATAATCTTGAGCATTTCTTCACACTCTCTCACTCACTATCCTTACATGATTCCCACCTAAATATAGGGTTACTAATTGCTAAATTACAAGCAAATTTGGTACGGAATAAAGCCAACAAGATAGTTGATTAAATTCAACCTTACACTAATAAATGTAAATAAAAGGTTCTCGCACTATGTGCGGGTTAAAAAGCTAGTTTTTATAAGGGGAGAAGCTTGTTTTTAACCTTTTTTGTTTGTAGAGGGAGTTGTTGCTCTTCATAGGGAGAGTTGCCTTTATTCTCTATAGAGCTGGATTCATTTGATTCTCTATTTTTTCTTGACTTTGTCGCGTATGTTTTCTATTTACTCTTTGTTTGAGTTGTCTTTGTCAATACGTGACAAAAAGGAGGAGAAATAGATGAAATGTGGGAATTCTATTTAAAAAGGTTTTTAAAATATTTTGTTTAGGGGGAGATAAAATTGTTTTTGAAAGGGGGAGAATATAAAAACTTTTTGATTTATCTAACTTAGGGGGAGAGTTAGAATTTAATTTAATTTTTTTTTTATATTGTGTTTCATATTATTATTTATATGTCTTTTTTTTTTTCACACATGCGGCGATCTGTTCTTTTGAGTGTTTTCTGGAAAGACAGATACATTCTAATCAAGACCTTCTACCTCTTCTTGCAACTTCTAGGTTAGGAGTCTTAGATTGGGATTTTTGTTGTATTTGGGCATTTTATTGTATTGGGTTGTTCTTGTATTTGAGCATTTCATTTTGTATGTAAATTTTGTCACGAATTGCTAAAGGGGGAGATTGTTAGGTTCTAAAAGTTTAGAACAACTGGCAAATCATGAACACAAACTTATCTAGATGTAGATCTTAGAGTCTATAGGTATAATTAGACAATGCTCAAGGTGATACAAGTCAAGATTTAAGAATATACAAGCTGCAGAAAGAAGAGTTCAAAAACTGCGTGGTTTGACCAATCGAGAAATAGGCTCAACCAATTGAAACACGTATTTGCAGAATTCTATTTCAGCCCAAACTCTACTTAAACATATTGGGTTTCAAGTAAAACACTACTAGTATATATGATTCTCAAAACAAACAAAAAATGCTTCTTGAAATATTGATATATAACCAGATTATACATGTAAAGGTGAATCTCCAGTTTTGGGATTTTGCTCTTTCTTTTTCACATAGGATAATTAATAATAGATTTATGCCTCTCTTCCAATACTTTCAGTTTAAGCCAATTCACGCATACGCCATTATTCTTTTAGCTAGAGGCTTGTAATCTTGTATCACTAACTAGAGAAGTCTTCAAAAAGCAAATGAACAAGTGACATTTGAGTCATTTGACACTGTATAATTTTTCTTGATCATTTGACACAACTCAAACTTTTTCTACGTCAAATATGTTATGTTTTACTATATTTGAAAACAACTTTTTGAGTTCATATTATATTGAATTGTAGATTAAATCAAAGAGATTTTCGTTATTTATTTATTTAATTTTTATTTCTAAAAGAAAAGTTTAACTTTAATTTCTCTAGATATTTCTGTTTGGAAATAGCTTATTTAACGGAAATTAAAAACTTTTTGATAAAAGTATTATAGATAAAGTTAAAAAGTAGTTAAAATAGTACAGTGAGACATATGAATAGTACCAAAAGTGCAATAGGACCCATAAATAGTAGCAAAAATAAACTAAATAGTAAAAAAGCTGACTTTTTAAGCCAATGTCAAATACACACTAAGTTTAGAGCTTTTTTTTTTTTTTTTTTTTTGGGGAAGAATGTTTCTTTTTGTCATAAAGAACAAAAAGTTGTCTCTTTGATTCGACAAATATCATTCATTTAAATTATTCCAATCAAAACCATTATAATGTTAAAACCAACAAAAGAAAAATTTGGTGAACCTAAACCATTGAACCATGACGATGCTTATGGAACCTACCCTTTTACCTTGCTTACATAATTGTTCTTGCTGTTAAAAGGGCATGAGTATTATAACCTATCTCAAGAAAAGGAAATTGCCAAAACAAAATTCCAAGTTATAATCACTGAAGAACTTACCATGTAGATGAAAATCCAAGGTACCATTTGAGACAAATTCATATATAAACAAGCAGATCTCTTTCCCAAAAATGAAGTATCCAACCAGTGAAACAAGGTGTGTGTGATGGTCATGGAGACGGCTAAGGAGACCCCAACCTCTACCCTAAATAAATTGCAATCACTTCCCTTCAGGAAGGACTCCTTTATGGACGAAGCCATAACAACCTTGACCAAGGAAGTTAGTTTTGTAAAAACCTTTTGTTGCAATGGCTAACTATTCGTATGAAAATGCATTAGAGGGACTGAGACCAAAACCATTAGAAAGTGCACGGGCAGTGAGGACTTGTAACAGTTAGGGTCCTGGGGATTAATAATTCTGGTTGAATTGAAGAGTTGGCTTAGGAAACTCAAGGATTACTTTATGATCTTTTGGTTTTAGGGCAATATGTTGCCGCTGATCATTTGAGCCATGAAAGAGGATCATCTGGAGAAACATGATTAAAAAAGTAGAAGGATAGGTGAGTTAAGAACTAAGTATTAAATGAAATAATAAAAAACGAAACTCATACTCACTTGTTGAATACAATAAAATCTATCCTATCACAAACCTTGAGTGATTTATGACTTCTCTCATATGTTCATTTGTTTGTTGTGGTTTTGTCACGGATTGCCAAAGGGGGAGATTGTTAGGACATATGTGTTTTCACTTGTTAAGAACATATGTCACTTATTTATGTAAATTGACTAATCCTTTGACAAAACCCACTCTACTTGTAATTGGGTAGTTCTAGATGTTTTTAATACTTCAAGAAACAAGGTTTTAAGATCAAGTGTTGAAGTCATCAAGTCTGTCTAAGAAAAAGAAGCTGAAGTGCAAAATCATTAAAGCTCGACACCTGCTCGATAGCTCCTCGACACCTGCTATCTATCGAGATTTATAAAATCAGATTTTCTGATATGATTTCTTGGGATCCGTGAATGTGTCTTTGGGCCTTCTTTTCTCCTAACCTTAGACATATAAAAGGATTATTTTAAGAGCCGTCAAATAGTACACAAGTTGCATAAGCATTGAGAAAACTCTGTTCAAGCAATTTGTGATTAAAGACGAGGTTCTTAACCTAGTTCATCTTCTCTGAAGAAGTTACTGTGTATTTGCACCAAAGGGTTTTGTGACCAAGCATCTTCCTGATCTTCATCGTCTAGGATGAACTGAAGAACTTTGCAGCCAACCTCTCCTTCTAAGTTGGTGTTTGAAGTTGCGTACTGGGATCCGCGCATTGGTTAGTCACGTACTTAGGAGCCGTGCATCAAAAGGGGGAACTGTCATTACAGATCAAGTCCAATTGGGTATTGAGGTAAGGGTTCAATTGTAGGTTAGTAAGGTACTTGAGATTCCTTTACTTGTAACTGCTTGATTTGATAATAGTGGAGTTTTGGGAGTGGTGACCTAAAAATCACCCGGTGGGGTTTTTACCGTAAGGGTTTTCCCCATTCGTAAACAAATCACCGTGTCATTTAATTTCCGCTGCATATTAAGTTATTTGGTGATTTGTCTGTGCTTCCACGTATTTGCATGTTAAATTGATTAATTAATAACTTGGCTAATTAATTAATTGGTTTAATCACAAGGGGTCATTCAGTTTGTAGCCTATCAAAGGTGAATCTCCAGTTTTGGGATTTTGCTCTTTCTTTTGCACATAGGATAATTAATAATAGATTTATGCCTCTTCCAATACTTTCAGTTTAAGCCAATTCACGTATACGCCATTATGTTTTTTAGCTAGAGGCTTGTAATCTTGTACCACTAACTACAGAAGTCTTCAAAAGCAAATGAACGAGTGACATTTGAGTCATTTGACACTATATAATTTTTCTTGATCATTTGACAACTCAAACTTTTTCTACATCAAATATGTTATGTTTTACTATATTTGAAAACAACTTTTTAAGTTCATATTACATTGAATTGTAGATTAAATCAAAGAGATTTTCGTTATTTATTTATTTAATTTTTATTTCTAAAGGAAAAGCTTAACTTTAATTTCTCTAGATATTTTCGTTTAGGAACAGTTTATTTAACTGAAACTGAGAATTTTTTGATGAAAGTACTGTAGATAAAGCTAAAATGTAGCTAAAATAGTACAGCGAGACACATGAATGGTACCAAAAGTGCAATAGGACTCATAAATAGTGGCAAAAATAAATTAAATAGTAAAAAAGCTGGCTTTTTAAGCCAATGCCAAACACACACTATGTTTAGAGTTTCTTTTTTTTTTTTTTTTTTTTGAAGTCAACTTTCAAAATTAATCAATATATCCCACGTTTTCCTTATACCCAATTAGACGCTTGGTCCCCTACTCCATGAGAACAATTAACCCTATAGAAGTCTTTGAATTGGTTTCAAGTCTTTGTATGACTTGGAGTAAAGTGGTGTTTTCCTCTTTGAGAATGCAATGACGCTGAATTTTTCAATGTAGATTTGTAGAGAACTGGTACTAAAGTCTTTATCTAAGATTCTAAAGTCTTTTGGTTGAGATAAATGTAAGCACATTTTGGAATATTAGAGATAGATATGGAAATTCAAAATATAAGGGGTAATAAATGAGATAGTAATCATTTTCTGACCTTTAAGTCTACTTAAATCTAACCGTGTAGAAAGGTTATAACTCTAACTTGAAACCATCTATATATACGTGCGTGTGTCACTCTAAGTCCAACTCTAATGCAATCAGTCTGCTTTCACTTTCATTCAGTACAAGAAAAATCATCACTGGAAGTCTCTTTGGCGATGACGAGGTATTTTCTATACGAGAATTCAACTTTGCCACAGCCGCCTCCGACACCATGCTCAGATGGGCATTATTCAACTATGTCACAGCCGCCTCCAACACCACCATCAAATGGGGGTTTGTCGACGGCATCGGTGACGGGGATCTCGGTGGGGACAGTACTAGGATTCTTATGTCTGCTGGTTGCTGTAATCAAATTGGTCATGAAGTGCAGAGAATCCAAAGGGAAAACGTGAAAATTATGATTGTGCAGATGGTTAATGGGTTAGTTAGCTTATTTTACTTTCGATGATTAGTTTATATTATATAATATAAATAAAATAAGATAAAGTTATATTTCAATATTATTTTAATCCCTAATTTTTATTAAAAATTTGTTTTCGCCTTTAAATTTAAAAAAAAATTTCTTTTTCATCCTTAAATTAGGAATGAAAAATGAAAATTTTAAAATAATTTATGGACAAAAATTAAACTTTTGATGAAGTTCAAGAACAAAAAATAAAATAAGTTCAATAGTTTAGAGAGAAAAAAAAAATCAATAGTATAAAAATGAAAAAATAAACTTTTTAAAGTTTAGGAATGAAAAAGAAAGAAATATATATATATATATATATATTGGTAAGGTTTAGGAACCAAAATAGTATTTTACCCTTTTAACTTTGAATATAATTCTTGTCCTACTCTCCTAAAGCAAGCCTTCCACAGTAATTGGTAGAAGCTCAATATAGATGATTCATCCTTTTGCAATCCAAGCCTATATGGACGGGGAGGCATTATCTAAAATGGTGATTGAGCTTGGGTCAAAGGCTTTGCTAGAAACTTTGGTCTTTTGACTAATGTTAATGGTGGAACTATAAGCACTTAGAGATGGACTATTATTAGCTAAAACATTTACTATCGCCAATCTTATTGTGGAAACTTGATGTCTTATATATGGTGCACCTCCTAAACAATGCAAATTAATAACTCCTTTGAATCTCTTCTCTCTAATTGCAGGACCTTTTCAATAACTTCCCCCATCAGGAGAGTTTGAGAACAAGATTCGGGAAGTTAATTGATGTGTGGATACGCTTGCTATAAGCATGAAACCTATCTATCTTATGCTTATGTATTATTTCCTAATCCACCGTTTGTGGTGGAGAAAGTTTTAGCTATACATGGAGGACTATTCCTATAATAAACTTCTTATCTCTTTGTTAGGGCATGCTCGATACATTATTATAGTGGTGAGTATATTGTACTATGAACAATAGAACAAGTATTACAATGAATAAAAAGTTGATGTTGTAATGGAATATTCATTACTTTTTTTTTTTTTGGTTACAACACAAGAATATTTATTTTTTGTTTGTTTACAACACAAGAATAGAAAACCTTCAATTTGTAGTCTACAGAAGCAACATGAGAAGATGGTGGAATGAAATCAGATTTAAATCAAGTTTCCTAAAATAGCTATATTTATAAAATTATATTTATACTTTTTTGTAAGTCTAACTTAACATAGTGAACAATTTTATAATTGGATAAATATTGTTACACGCACCTAAGATGCACACATTTTTACACACAACTAAAAAAGCAACTGAAATCATGACCTAAAGTCACAATTTTAAACTTTGAAATCACTGTTACTTTTTCAGCTGTGCGCGTAAAAGTATGTATGAATGTATGTGTAATAAACACTACTCTTTATAATTAACATAAATGTGTTTTGTTCAAATTTAATAACTCCATAAACTATGAATAACAAAAGACCCTCCAAGCCTAGTCTACCTCATGTACTTGNAGTTTAAAATTGTGACTTTAGGTCATGATTTCAGTTGCTTTTTTAGTTGTGTGTAAAAATGTGTGCATCTTAGGTGCGTGTAACAATATTTATCCAATTATAAAATTGTTCACTATGTTAAGTTAGACTTACAAAAAAGTATAAATATAATTTTATAAATATAGCTATTTTAGGAAACTTGATTTAAATCTGATTTCATTCCACCATCTTCTCATGTTGCTTCTGTAGACTACAAATTGAAGGTTTTCTATTCTTGTGTTGTAAACAAACAAAAAATAAATATTCTTGTGTTGTAACCAAAAAAAAAAAAAGTAATGAATATTCCATTACAACATCAACTTTTTATTCATTGTAATACTTGTTCTATTGTTCATAGTACAATATACTCACCACTATAATAATGTATCGAGCATGCCCTAACAAAGAGATAAGAAGTTTATTATAGGAATAGTCCTCCATGTATAGCTAAAACTTTCTCCACCACAAACGGTGGATTAGGAAATAATACATAAGCATAAGATAGATAGGTTTCATGCTTATAGCAAGCGTATCCACACATCAATTAACTTCCCGAATCTTGTTCTCAAACTCTCCTGATGGGGGAAGTTATTGAAAAGGTCCTGCAATTAGAGAGAAGAGATTCAAAGGAGTTATTAATTTGCATTGTTTAGGAGGTGCACCATATATAAGACATCAAGTTTCCACAATAAGATTGGCGATAGTAAATGTTTTAGCTAATAATAGTCCATCTCTAAGTGCTTATAGTTCCACCATTAACATTAGTCAAAAGACCAAAGTTTCTAGCAAAGCCTTTGACCCAAGCTCAATCACCATTTTAGATAATGCCTCCCCGTCCATATAGGCTTGGATTGCAAAAGGATGAATCATCTATATTGAGCTTCTACCAATTACTGTGGAAGGCTTGCTTTAGGAGAGTAGGACAAGAATTATATTCAAAGTTAAAAGGGTAAAATACTATTTTGGTTCCTAAACCTTACCAATATATATATATATATATATATTTCTTTCTTTTTCATTCCTAAACTTTAAAAAGTTTATTTTTTCATTTTTATACTATTGATTTTTTTTTTCTCTCTAAACTATTGAACTTATTTTATTTTTTGTTCTTGAACTTCATCAAAAGTTTAATTTTTGTCCATAAATTATTTTAAAATTTTCATTTTTCATTCCTAATTTAAGGATGAAAAAGAAATTTTTTTTTAAATTTAAAGGCGAAAACAAATTTTTAATAAAAATTAGGGATTAAAATAATATTGAAATATAACTTTATCTTATTTTATTTATATTATATAATATAAACTAATCATCGAAAGTAAAATAAGCTAACTAACCCATTAACCATCTGCACAATCATAATTTTCACGTTTTCCCTTTGGATTCTCTGCACTTCATGACCAATTTGATTACAGCAACCAGCAGACATAAGAATCCTAGTACTGTCCCCACCGAGATCCCCGTCACCGATGCCGTCGACAAACCCCCATTTGATGGTGGTGTTGGAGGCGGCTGTGACAGAGTTGAATAATGCCCATCTGAGCATGGTGTCGGAGGCGGCTGTGGCAAAGTTGAATTCTCGTATAGAAAATACCTCGTCATCGCCAAAGAGACTTCCAGTGATGATTTTTCTTGTACTGAATGAAAGTGAAAGCAGACTGATTGCATTAGAGTTGGACTTAGAGTGACACACGCACGTATATATAGATGGTTTCAAGTTAGAGTTATAACCTTTCTACACGGTTAGATTTAAGTAGACTTAAAGGTCAGAAAATGATTACTATCTCATTTATTATCCCCTTATATTTTGAATTTCCATATCTATCTCTAATATTCCAAAATGTGCTTACATTTATCTCAACCAAAAGACTTTAGAATCTTAGATAAAGACTTTAGTACCAGTTCTCTACAAATCTACATTGAAAAATTCAGCGTCATTGCATTCTCAAAGAGGAAAACACCACCTTTACTCCAAGTCATACAAAGACTTGAAACCAATTCAAAGACTTCTATAGGGTTAATTGTTCTCATGGAGTAGGGGACCAAGCGTCTAATTGGGTATAAGGAAAAACGTGGGATATATTGATTAATTTTGAAAGTTGACTTGAGACTTGGAATTATATTTAAACCTTTTAAATCAAGGTTTTTTTAATTATTTAATTTACTAAATAAATTAAATATTTTTTAATAAATAAATTAAAGATAACATGTTATAGTATAATAATAATGTTAAAAAAAATTTAAATATATAAACATCAAGTAATTTAGGGTTTGAGAAGAAGGTTGTAACTTTTTTTAATCAAGAGAAGCCAAATTAACTAAGATTACAACATTAGGGTTTGAAAGAATTAGAACCCATTTTTATTTTTAAGAAAAGAGTTAATACTAAACAACCAAATTCTAACTAAAGCACGTTTAGTCTTTTCTAAACAAACCAAATTTAATTATCCTATAAATTTTTGCAAAACCTTCCTTTTTATAAATACTTTGATTTTTATTATTTATTATTAATGTATATCTAAATATGTATCTTACATATAGATAGAATTAAAATCAAGTTACATATGAAATAACTCTTCTTTAGTGTTGTGCGTATTATTAATTTTGTATTAGATCAACATTATGAAAATCCTGTATTTGAATTACACATTCTATTTGGTTTTAATATGCTTAGTAAATTTTGTATTAATTAGATATATGTTAATTTATCTATAAACTCATATTTTGTGTATAATTTTAAAGTGTGAAGAACTTGAAAATTAAAGTTAATAAAATTGTTGTCGATCTTGATTATCTTAATATTTTGTAAGCGTGGGTAAAGGAAACAATGTAATTGAAGAATAGATAGCGATGGAGCAAGAAATTTTCTCGAGGGAGCCAAGCTAAATATAAATATAATTTTTAAATCCAACAAATAAAACTCACATACACATACACACGGTATATGTGTGTGTGATTTATAATTAAAGCATATTTTTAGAGTTTAACATGACTCTAATTATATATATAAAAGTACATTTTTTAAAAACAAAAATCTTTAAAGTATAGGGTTGTTTTCATTCTGGTCATTTATGTTTCAAAATTTTTAATTTTTCTCTTTATATTTGATTCCATTTTTATATTGATCTTATCATTATTCTTCGTTAGGAATTTGACTATTAACCATTAAGTGTTAGGTTAACGACTTGATAACTAAGCACTTATACGTGTCAAAGAATTGCACATGCTATCTTTGTATATCAACAAAACTTCTTAAAAATGTGATCTTAGAGCATTTGCTTATGCATTTTTTGCACAAAATGAATTTTTGCAATAGTACTTATACAAATATACATAAGAACTGCTGTTGTGTATTTCAGTTTTTTTATTATTTCTTTGCGTTTCTCATGGATGAAGGAAGAGAGTAAATGGTAGTTTTGGTATGAGAGAGAAATAATTTAAAAAAATATAATAAAAAATGATATTTTAATAAAATAAGGTTTAGAATAAATAATTTGATGCGAGTCTTTCGAAAAGTAGTTAGGTAAAGTAGAAAAAGTAGGTTTTTATACTAAAATAGATAAAATTTTTTGCATAAATTGATGTAAATTCTCTTAAGTTGATGGACTATTTTTCGCATTCTATTTGGTGATGTATAATTGTAACATTTGACAATTTTATTTTATTTGAAAATGGATACATAAATCTTGAAAGGGGTATTTATTTAGGTGTATCTCTATGTGGTTTAAATAATATTGGATGTAAATGGTTTTTGTTTCTTCTAAGATTAGACGTGAGCTAAATATTAATTTATGTTTCCTTATTGAAATAAATAAATATTTAAAAAATATTAGGGGTGAAAAGATGAAGAGAGATGAGAGCAAGTTTTATTAACTATATATTTAAAATAGGGTAAACTACATTTTTGATCCCTATCCTTTATACCATATTTCAATTTAGTCCTTAATCTTTCAATTATGTTAATTTAGTCCCTAACTTTTTAGTGCTGAGTCAATTTAGTCTCTTTTTACTGACATGGCTAACGACCAAAATAAAAAATTAGTTTATTGCCACATTAATGGAAACTAATTTTTTTTATAATTTAATTTTTTATGTGTATATATAATTTAATTTGGTCCCTATGATATTCATATATATAATTTCTTGTGCATATTCTTCTATTAATTTCTTATACATATATATATAAAGTCATCCGAACTCATGCATCGCACGTATATATTAATCCAAACTATTAGCATACAACTATACAATCATGAGTTGTGGTGGGATGAAAGTGAAACCACGGGCAATTGGGTTTGGAATCTCTCCCTTTCTAAAGTGGAAGCTGATGAGAATGAAAGAAAGATTGGAATGAGTTGGAGTTAGAATAAGTCACTTACATATAATTTTCATCAAGTTTGGAATTGAGTTGGAGTTAGACTAAGTCACTGACATAAAACTTTCAGCAAGTTTGGAATTGAGTTGGAGTTAGACTAAGTCACTGACATATAATTTACGGATGAAATTGTTGTGTATATATAATTTAATTTGGTCCCTATGATATTCATATATATAATTTCTTGTGCATATTCTTCTATTAATTTCTTATACATATATATATAAAGTCATCCGAACTCATGCATCGCACGTATATATTAATCCAAACTATTAGCATACAACTATACAATCATGAGTTGTGGTGGGATGAAAGTGAAACCACGGGCAATTGGGTTTGGAATCTCTCCCTTTCTAAAGTGGAAGCTGATGAGAATGAAAGAAAGATTGGAATGAGTTGGAGTTAGAATAAGTCACTTACATATAATTTTCATCAAGTTTGGAATTGAGTTGGAGTTAGACTAAGTCACTGACATAAAACTTTCAGCAAGTTTGGAATTGAGTTGGAGTTAGACTAAGTCACTGACATATAATTTACGGATGAAATTGAGTCATGGCGTATAATCAGGATTGCTTTATTTGTAGGCAAACAAAATATTTCACTTGAGTCAACTTGAATTAATTTAAATTTTATATTAATTTTTTCTTGTTAAATAAATTAAAGATTATATATATATATATATACACACTAGTCATTTAACCCGTGCGATGCACGGGTTAAATTACTGAATGAGTTTGGAAGGGAAAAAAAAAGCATTATTTTTGAGTTTAAATGGTTACTATTAAGACTTTAAAAAGAAAAATAGTTAGCAACGTAACATAAATGCATAGAACGCTTGTGAGGAGATGGGTAGATGGCTATATCTATCCACAGCAGGCATTGGAATCATTAAAAAAAAAAATATGTAATCATAAATAGGTAATAAATAACACAGTATAACTAAAAGAAAATAAAAGGACATAAGAAAATGACTTAGTATATTAAATATATATTCATAGTTAATTGGAATATTTTTATAGAAAGTAAATTACTTGATATCAAGAACATAATAAATTTAGGCCTAAAAAACTAACTGCGTAAATAAATCTTTAAATTATCATTTTTTTTATAAATATTTTGTGATTAAAATACTGAATCAGCAATGTACAAAAATCTATACAGTATACACGTCTAAGTATTACTCTAGTCTTTGTAGTATATTATATGCCCATACCAATTTAAAAGGAAACTGTGTAGATCTAACTGATAAGAGGCACGTTACACAAATATTCTAATAACACTATTGGGAGATAGTTGGAAACCAAAGCCCAAGTGAAAGATGAAATAAATAAATGAAACAAATTTAGTAATTTTTTTTTTTTTTTGGGTATAAAATAATAAAAGTAAAGATGGAATGGTATTTTATGTGTACCTTCCAAGAAGTTGCCTTTCAGCTTAAAAGTTGCTAAAGTAGCAAAACTCAACTCCCTCACGTGACTATCATCTCCTCTTCCACAATGCCACTTTTTCTTTATCTTTTTAATTCTTTGCCTTTATTAATTCTCTTCATTCTTATCTTTTCTGTGACATTCCCTCGTCTTTTTTTTTTTTTTTTTTAATCTTGTTTTCTCTCATAGTGCTTCTGTAACTCTCTCCTATGTTTTCAATTTTTCATTTTATTTATGTTTCTTTTCCCCCACAATAAGATCTTCCACTGCTTTCATTCTCATCTTCTTCTTCCTCTTCTTCTGTCAAATGCTATAAAAGTTGAAAAATGGGAAACTGTTGGGTTTGGTGGAGTTTGGACCTGTAAAGTTGAGAAGTAGAGATACGCATCAGATCATGAAATTAAGATTTTATTATTTTGGCCTTTCTATTTTTTTTTCGTCCTATGTTTTTTGTGTCTTTGTTTTACAATTGTATGGTACTTGTATCTGATGGGGAGATAAACACCTTGGGGAGCTTTCTTGAATAATTAATATAACATATAGAGACACACTTTAACCCAAAAGGCCTAAGCCCCAGTGGGTATGTGCTCAAATATGTTATATTAACTACTCATTATTCACATCTTTATTCAATGTGGGACTTCACTCACACGTGTAACCCAACAATCTCCCCCTTACGTGTGAGTCTCTGCCACTCTGTGGGCTTCAAGACTTCTCTGTGGGCCATGAATAAGTCCTACTTGCTCCCCCTTGCCTAATGGGCTTTTTCACTTCATCAGCGCGTCATCCATGAGTCTCTCGTACGCCATCCATGGGAACCACGTGTCAACCCCGCACGCACATCCATGGGAACTCCGCACGTCCATGTCGATGGGAACCTCACACCTCATCATTGTTTAGCACCATTTGCAATATTCCTTTGTTGGGCTTTTTCTTTTCTCTAGGATTTTTGTGTGTGGGTCATTAAGGCTTTCTCTGTTCCCGCTGGGTAGGGACCATGAACACCTCACCACCTTTGCTGCACACCACCATGGGCTCTGATACCACTTGTTGGGGAGATAAATACATTGGGGAGCTTCCTTGAATAATTAATATAACATATAGAAACACACTTAACCCAAAAGGCCTAAGCCCTAATGGGTATGTGCTCAAATATGTTATATTAACTACTCATTCTTCATATCTTTATTCAATGTGGGACTTTACTCACATGTGTAACCCAACAGTATCCAGTGAAACAAAATAGTTTTTTAAAGAGAAGTCAACTTCTGTTAGTGTTAGACAATTTTGAGGTTAATAAATATAAATAATGTGGTGTACCATCATCGCTACCGACAATAATTGTTCCATTTTCTTCAACAATGATTCAAGAGTACTCCTTGAAAAACAACATAATCAGTAGCCAAACTATAAAAGAAATAGTAGAAAAACAAAGGCAGATCAGAATGAAGTGATAAATAAGGACGAAAATAGCAGACCACGAAAATGCACCTCCGGTTTACTTAGTGGTAATGACTCGAAAGTGCCAGTGATTTTCATGAACATGTTGATCGCTTGCTGTATTGGCGTTGAGTTTGTCAACGATTTTTTTCAAAGACAGAGGTGTGCGGTTGGAAAAGAAAAACTGCTTGCAAATTGCAGTTTTTTTGCAGTCCTGTTATATTTATGAGAGATGCTACGTCTACAACAATTTTACAACATTTTTACAACAAATCACAGGTGGTTAGTTGTTATTGGTTCAAATTTGAAACTAACACCAAAATTACTTTTTTGTCCAAACAATAACAACCAGTAACAACCTGCCACTTAAGATTTGTTGTAAAATTGTTGTAAAACTGTTGTAGATATATCATTTCTCTATATTTATATGTACTGAGGGAAAAAAACTGTATGATACAGTGTAATGATTTGTTTCTTTTAGTTGTGGTTAGTTATTTAAAATTTCAGAAGATACAATCGTTCAGTGTCTTATTCTACAATACGAAAAGATACAATTGTTCGGTTTTTAAATGCAGTTGTGTGGTATAAATTTATGTAGCCACGTAACGCAATGAGTTAAGGTCAACAAAATATCAAATGTTTCGGCTATTAGTTATTATATAGATATATATATTACCTGTAATAATAATTTTTGGAAATTTAAAATATATACAAATCAATGAATTTTAGAAAAATGAATAATAAATGTTACTTTGCCTTGACATATATAATGTAATATAAGAAAAAAAATTCCTATACCAATCATGTGAAATCAAATTAAGTATTACATAGTTCCTATAAAATAAAAAGTATTACGTACTCCGAGCATTACAGCACGGACACGTCAAACCCCGTCGTTTGAAAAGAAAAATCACAAACCAACCATTCTTCTTGGAAGAACATTCAACGACTAGAAGTCCCAAACCCTACCGCGTGGAAAAACATCATGCTGAATATACAAAACAGGAAAATTTTCATTGAGCAGACCATTCTATGATTGTAATATATCTGTCTCTTCTAGTCAAAGCGTAATTGTCAAAAACGTGAATTCATATTGATTTTGATTTTGTGTAAAGTATCAAGATAAACAAACATCTTATAAGATTATAAAAAATTTTAATATATATATATATATATATGTATGTATGTATAAGTATAATTATTATAAATTTGGAAATTATTCAATTAGTGACCAATTTAATCATTATTTATGCGATAATAAATGACAAAGCTAATTAAATAAATCAAATAAACATATGTTTATAACATACAAATTCAAATTAATCAAACTCAGAATTGATAATACATAATGCAAGGTTGAATTTAATCAACCATCTTGTTGGCTTTATTTCGTGCCAATTTGCTTGTAATTCAGCACTTAGAAACCTTGTATTTAGGTGAGAATCTTGTAAGGGTAGTGTGTGAGAGAGTGTGAAGAAATGCTCAAGAATGTGCAGTGAAGCAGGGACTTGCGACTGGATCTCACGGGTGGCTCGCGACTGGCAAGCCGCCAGATGATGCGCACGAGCAAAGTATGCAGAGAAGCTGAATTGTCATGCTGGCTGTTGTACTACAGGACAAAAAGTCCAGACTAGCCATTCAGTTAGCTCACGGCTTGAACTTGTGACTCAGTCAAGTCGCGATGCCAAGTCGCTAGCCAGCTCTGTTTTGGAAAAACTGACTCTTCGCATTCCTTTCTCACCCTAGTATAAATAACCCTTATACCCACAAATTGTAGAGAGCTTACAGAGAGAATTTTTAGAGATAAACCCTAGAGAAAAACAAGATTGACTCATCCACAATCTTTTCATAGAGACTCTTCAAATTTTTCTACTCTCACCCTTTCCATTGTTACATTCTTGAGAGGTTCTTATCCAAATCCTTTTCTCACCATACCCATATATGTGAAAAGGCTTTTTGGTGTTTTGGGAAGCAATTAGAAAGGGACCAATGGTTATTGGTTGATGCTATGGGCTATAGCGGAATCCGGTAAGCTAAAGAAGACAAAGGTTCGGTGCAACCTCATTGGAGTAAGAAGCTTGGAGGACTTAGGTACATTGGGTAGATTAGGCTTGGAGGGTCTTCTGCTGTTCATTTATCCCAACTTCATTCTTTAGTGGATTATTGACCGCTTAGAGGGTGGCAGAGAGGTTTTACGCCAAGGGCTTCGGTTTCCCTTTCGATAACACATTGCTGTATTGTCCTTGAATTTGCATCTATCTTCCCTTAATCCTTACCATTTAATTTCTGATGTGGATGTGATTTTGATTGGTTTAGATTGTTTATCAATTCTGTTATTAGCTTATGTTTATGTTCCACACATTTATTGTTTGATAATAAGCTTGAATTAGTAATTTATAATTGGGAGTCTAAACGTTCATAGTGTTTTACACGCTATTTGAACATTCAATTGGTATCAGAGCGAGTGCACTCTTTGTGGTTTAAACACCTTAGTACGATCCTTGACCCCGTATTGAGATGGATTGGTCTCAATCTTTAAATGCACCACCATATTTTAATGGTAGCAACTATGCCTTTTGGAAAGTTAGGATGGGCATTTTTGTGTTCAATGGATGAAACCGTCTGGGATGCGGTAGGTATTGGATGGACTAGGCCGGAGGCTACCAAATCCACGTGAGATAAGGCAACGGCGTCTAATGCAAATAGCAAAGCACTTAACACTATTTTTTGTGGTGTGTCTCTAGATGAGTTCCACAAGATATCTCTCGTTTCTATTACCAAGAAGGCATGGCAAATATTGGAGACCACGTATGAAGGAACAAAGAAAGTGAAGGATACCAAGTTGCAGATGCTGACCACTCAATTCGAGGAGCTGAAAATGAGTGAGGACGAGTCTTTTGACTCTTTCTATAGCAAGCTGAATGAAGTGGTCATCAGCAAGTTCAACTTGGGGGAGAAAATGGAGGACTCAAAAGTTGTGAGGAAAATCCTTCGTTCGTTGCTGGAGAGCTTCCATGCCTAGGTGATAGCAATTGAAGAGAGTAAGGACCTTGATGATATCAAAGTCCAAGAACTAATTGGCTCACTTCAAACTTATGAATTGTCATTGCCCGCACAAAGGAAGAGCAAATCTCTTGCTCTTAAGACGGTTAATGAAAGGGTTGAAGCTCACAACTCATCGGATGAGGATGTTGTCGATAAAGATGTGGCATATTTGGTGAAGAATTTCCGAAAGTTCTTGAAATTCAAGAACAATGGAAAATTTGATGATAAAGGGAAATTCCAAAGTTCCTGGAAGGAGAAAAAGGAATTCAAAAGGAAAGATGGAATGGAATCCCAATCTACACAAGGAATTACTTGCTTCGAGTGCAACGGACACGGACATTTCAAGAAAGAATGTCCCAATTATTTGAAATCAAAGGGCAAGGTGTATGCCACTACCCTTAGTGATTCCGATTCCTCTAATTCGGATTTTGAGGAAAGCTGTGACGGAGAAGGGAATTACTCAGCTTTTATGACTATTGCTCATGTTGAGTCTTCGGAGGACTTGAATTTGCTTGTATAAGAGCTTGGGGAGCATAGTGATGAGTAATCAATGGGAATTGTAGAAGAATCGGATGTTGAAGAAGATGAGAATACAGAAGGTCTTCAAGAAAACTTCCATTCACTCCTTGAAAAATCAGGAGAATATGCACGTGTGGCCAAGGCAGCCGCGAAAAAGATGAAGAAGGCAGAGGAGGACTATAGAAGTCTCTTAGTGTGACATAAGGAGGCCAAGTGTGAGATAGAGAAACTGAATGGAGAGTTGTCGGAAGCTTATCTAAAAATTAGATTCCTTAAGCTTGAGATAGTTCAAGCAAATGCCAAGGTAGAGAGGGTCTCCACCAAGAAACTAGATGATGTCATTTCCTCTCAAAAACAATTTTTAGACAAATCCAGGTTAGGATATACTGAAGAAAGTAGTTCAGCTGTCAAAATCACCAAGGAAGTGAAGTTTGTGCAAGCCAAAGAACCTATAGTGGCTGCTTCTCCACCTAAGAAATGAGAGGATGAAAAGAAGAAGAATGTGGCTGACCAATGGGTGTTGAATAAGCCTGTAACCAATCAATGATCAAACCTGAAGCTAGAGGGAAATCTCTTCCAAGATCATAAAGAGGTCCGAGAACGAACCATTTTTGCCATCATTGTGGACTTCAAGGACACACCAAACCAAATTGCATAAGCTTAGAGCATTGAAGAATGCAACTGGTCAAAGGTCAAGAGGACCAAGAAATGACAAGAGGACTTGGGCTGTTAAGTCATTAAGAGGTCGAAATGGTGATCCCAGTGTGATGGACGTGATGAAGATGATTGGTGCATTCACCACTTGCTTGGAAAGCTTCACTAGAAGGTTTGAAAGTCCTAACTCTCATACCCAATCCTATAGGGATATCACCCCAAATGCAGGTGACGTGTGGGTGGAGAGGGGTACTTATGCATAAGTATTACAACATGTCCTTGCATTAATACTTCCTATGCTCTGTGACTATGCTTGGTTGTGTGCTTTTTGCTAGTTTGAGTTGAAAATTTTTTATTTGTTTCTTTTTAAATGTTTTTACATTGTTGTTTTTTATCAATCTTTTCTTGCTTTTGTGTCAAAAATCTAAAAACACATAAAAAGTAGAAAATCCAAAATGTTTGATCGACATTGTTGAATTTTGTCTCAAAGCATGTTTCGCCTTGTACCTTTGTACTAATGGCTGTGTGCATCTACGAGTTTAGCTTGTTCCCTATGCACTCATATTATTGTGAGAGAAATCTTGAAATCTATGTGATTGTTGTAAATAGATCTTCAACCTTGTCATGAATGATTAGTGGATGGCTTTGTTGATCTTGAGACATGCATAGACTTGTGCCTATATATCTTCCCATTCTTTATTTTATTATTTTTTCTTAAAGAGCTCACCAAATGTAAATCTCCAAATGAAAAGAGATTTTGAGTTGTAAAAGCCTGTCGCACATAATAGTATTTGACTAGGAAAAAGGGAAAGCGACCAAAAATTAAAATGTATGATGCCCAAAAAGCCAAAGGCTTGCTCATCAAATTGAAATATAAAAAATTTTAGGCATCAATCTCAAAATGAGATGTATTGAATCAAAAAGATCAAATGATATGATGTATATGGGGCAAAATGAAAAGCTTCAAAGTTATGTTATCAAGTTTTATATGGGAGGTCATATATGCATATTTCTATAATTGAGATGGGTCACATTATCTAGTGCTAATTGTGTATGTCTTGGTTGAATTGATCATTGAAGCTTCACATTAGACTAAGGACTATCTTATTTTTTATGCCCACACACATCGCACATGTCTATGTTCAATGAATACCATATTCATTTGTGTGATTATACTTGATTAAATGTGTTTTCACATGCTCAATCTTTGTTGATCAAACACAAAAAGAGTTGTGAGTTTTTAGTTGTTTTTGGAAAGTATTTTATTTTTACAAAAATTTTCAAAATTTTAAAAATAGTGTTGCCCTATTTTGGCGACTTAGTCGCAGGTTGATCTAGTCGCATGCCCCCAGTCGCGAGCATTACTTAGAAGGTTTTGTGGCTCACTGGTGGGTCAAAGTCCCAGTCACGAAAAATACTTAGAATCTTTTTCAAAAATTGGGTTTTTATGTTTCTCGTGGCTCAGTGTGGTCTTGTTCGTGGGTGGAAGGTCCAGTTGCGATGGCTACATAGAGATTTTCGCGGCTACCTTGCGATTTTCTCGTAGGTAGACCTTCTAGTTGTGAAAAACACTTAGAAAATTTTTCAAATTTTTATTTTTAAGTGTTCTGGCGGCTGGCCCTAGCGACTTGCATGCGACTTGACTTAGTCGTGAAAATCGCGTGTTTTGCGCTTTAAAGGCAGTTTTCCCTCGAACTTTTGTGACTGTTCATTGTCTTCCCCATTTCAACTCTCTCTCAAATTCACCGTGTCATTCTCGAAAAACCTCCACTTTTGCATCATCTCAACCTCAAATTTTAAAGGAAAAGGTATGGGTTTTCTTATTCTCACCTAATATTTCATGACTATGGTTTTGTTTTCTTGATTTGTGAGTTGTTATTGTGATTTGAGAAATATAGTGGTCGAACATGTGTTTGGTTTATTTTGTTGAGTGAGGTTGTTTGAGTGTTGGTGATATTGACTGTTAGATGCTTATCTCACAGTTTTTCCCCGATGGTGTTTATATTTTGAGTTGTGTTTCAAGACTATATTGCTCTGTTCATATCATGTTCATGATAGAGTGTCACAATAACAGTTATTTGTGACTGTGTGATGTTCATTGATTACTTTGTATTGAGTTGT
>NW_027069745.1:795741-832365 GCF_002906115.3 Quercus suber
AAAAACCTTGCTCTCTTCAGCCCAAAACCTTCCTCCTTTCAGCCCAAAAGCAGTTCTTCTTTTCAGCCCAATATTTTCTTTTGCTGCTTCACATCTCTTTTATTTGAATAAATCTTCATTTTCTTCAAATCTGCAATAAAATTTAAATAACAATAATGAAGTCTAAAATCAACAAAAAATAAATAAAATTAGACTAAAGTTTAAAGTTGAGAAGTGATAAATTATGCTAAATTATGCAAGTCATCATGTGCTCAAGAGGAGAAAGCTGATATACACTCACACATACTTTTGGATAGTAATAAAATTTTATTTTGCTTGTCCTTTTGCTTGCTGGTTTTTATAAACTCTTGTGTGGATATGTTTTTTTTTAATACTTTGGTTAAAGTTGCTGGTTCTGTGGGATATATATAAGATGATATATTCAGTTTTAGTTTTTATTTGTACCTTCTGCTTTTGTAAGCTTTTGAGGTGTTTGTACCCATGCTTTGTAGTTTTTGTACTTGTTGTTAAATGTCTTGCATTTTCTTTAAGTATGTCACTCTTGTGCCCTATGTTGGATTTTATATCCTTAATGCAATTACCTTGTGTTGTTGCATTGGTTGAGTGTTGGACATGCAAATGATACTTTGCAATCGAGCTTATTAGCTTGCATGTCCAGATGTTCATTTCATGAGTGAATGAGCATTGTGATCACTATTTATAGTGATTGTTCGTTTTTTGGTCAAGATATGGTTTATTACTTATTTCCAATTTTCTTGATCGCATTGTGCTTGCTCTATATGCATTACAATTTTTCTGCATACAATGATCATATTGTGTTGTTGTATTTTAGGAGATACTTGTTCTTATGGTTTAAGAGCTTCACAGATTCTAGAGTTAGGTGTTAGTGAGTTTTAATCAACTGTTCCCAACTCATGCGTTAAGCCTAGAGTTTGTTGTAGGGTTTTGTCACGGAATAGCCAAAGAGGGAGATTGTAAGGTTGAATTTAATCAACCATCTTGTTGGTTTTATTCCATGCCAATTTGCTTGTAATTCAGCGCTTAGAAACCCTGTATTTAGGTGGGAATCTTATAAGGATAGTGTGTGAGAGAGTATAAAGAAATACTCAAGAATGTGCAGTGAAGCAGGGACTAGCGACTAGATCTTGCAGGTGCCTCGTGACTGGCAACCTGCCAGATGATGCACACGAACGAAGCATGCAGAGAAGCTGAATCGTCATGCCAATTGTTGCATTACAGGACAAAAAGTCCAGACTGGCCATTCAGTTAGCTCGCTGCTTGAACTTGCGACTCAATCAACTGACTCTTCACATTTCTTTCTCACCCTAGTATAAATATCCCTTATACCCATGAATTGTAGAGAGCTTCCAGAGAGAATTTTTAGAGAGAAACTCGAGAGAAAAACAAGATTGACTCATCCATAATCTTTTCATAGAAACTCTTCAAATTCCTCTACTCTCACCCTTTCCATTGTTACATCCTTGAGAGGTTCTTACCCAAATTCTTTTCTCACCATACCCACATCTGTAAGAAGGTTTTTTGGTGCTTTGGGAAGCAGTTAGGAAGGGACCAATGGTTATTGGTTGATGCTATGGGCTATAGCGGAATCCGGTAAGCTAAAGAAGACAAAGGTTCGGCACAATCTCGTTGGAGCAAAAAGCTTGGAAGGCTAAGGTACACTGGGTAGATTAGGCTTGGAGGGTCTTCTACTATTCATGTGTCCCAACTTCATTCTTTAGTGGATTATTGACCGCTTGGAGGGCGGCTGAGAGGTTTTACGCCAAGGGCTTCAGTTTCCTCTTCGATAACACATCGCTGTGTTGTCCTTGTGTTTGCATCCCTCTTCCCTTCATATTTGCCATTCAATTTTTGTTGTGGATGTGATTTTAATTGGTTTAAATTGTTTATCAATTTTGTTGTTAGCTTATGTTCATGTTCTGCACATTTATTGTTTGATAATAAGCTTGAATTGGTAATTTATAATTGGCGCTCTAAACGTTCATAGTGTTTTACACGCTATTTGAACATTCACATAATATATGAGAATTTATTTTCATCATCTTGCCTAATTTCATCTAGTCAATATTATCATAATGTTCATCATCTTGCAAAATTATTTCTCTTTCATCTTCAACATTTATTATCTCTTTTCATGTTCTTTTATTCTAATATATATATATTTTTAATTTCTTCTTAACATTCAAGCTACTTAGACTTATAACAATAAATAAAAACAAATTATACATTCAATTAATACATTATTCACAGCATAAAATAGAAATTTGTAAATATGAAAATGAAGTAGGATATAAAAGAAAAAAAAAAGAGGGAAACAAAACTCATAGACATGTTATTTTATTGGACTCAATAAAGTATCCCAATAATATTATGTTAAAAAACGTTTAACAACTTGTTTAAATAAAATGAAATCACAAATTTTAATAAAAAAACTTATTTTATAACCACTTGTTTATGTATTATACGATACATGTAATTCATAGATATGATACGATTCATACAATAAGCACCTATGTATTGGACAATTCATGAGCACTTACAATATGAAACTTTTTGTATACGATATGTATCGCGAATTGTACAGTACGATATGACAGTGTGACACTACCATTTAATAGCAACAAAAACATATATGGCTGTCAATCTGGATCATAATACTGATGTAGAATAGATAACACAAGCCTTCCTGAAGCAGCAAGGGCACTGGAAGTCATGATGCAAGATCAAGGGGAGTGCTAGTAGAGGCTATCAAGGCGACAGTGTCAGAATTGCATGAAATTCTGTAGGTTGAAGAAAAATGGCATTTTGATCCCAACTTTAGATATCACGAGCATCGTCTAAATCTAGGCAAATTCCTTCGTTAAGGCTCCAAAAACAGTGTTTCTTAATTTATAGTAATTTTTTTTCTTTAATAACTTTTAGTTTAAAAGTTAGGATAAGACCTTGTCTATTTTGAGATGTCTCTTAAAGACAATATTTTTATTTTTTACAATTATTTTGATTTGTCTATTTTTGGAAAAAATTACTATTTTGCCACCTAATTACGTGATTAGTGCAAATTAGGGTTTCTAGGCGTTTTCCTAGCCACCCTAGAGTTTTTTTTTTTTTTTTTTTTTTTTTTTTTTTTTTTTTTTAACTATTTAAACATATTGTAGCCTTCAGGGTAGTTCCATTTTCAAATTTTAAAAAAAAAAATATATATAATATATATATATAGACTTTCTCTATTTCTCTCTAGTGGATTTCGAAACCCTATCAGCTTTTGGATTCAAGGTTCTTATTCAAAAGCTAACATGTTTAGTTTCTTTCCCATTCAGAAAGCAACGTGTTTATTTTTCCAAGGGCGGTGCTACACTTTGTTTGGGGGGTTCAAATGAACCCCTGACTTCAATATATATATATATATATAATATTTTTTGTTATTCTTAAAAGTTTTTCTAGACACCTTAACTTAAATCTTATACACCCTTATTACAAGTATTTCTGACTTTAAGTGTGTGTGATTTTTAAGTGTAATTTTTTATTATAAATTTATATTATACGTGTATGAGTGTGTCTAATATTGATTGTGTGCATTACTTTTTGTTATTCTAGGCGTTTTCCTGGCACCCTAGGGTTTTTTTTTTTGTTTTTTTTTATTTTTTTATTACTATTTAAACATATTGTAGCTATCAGGGTAGTTCCATTTTTAGATTTATAAAAAATATAGACTTTATCTATTTCTCTCTAGTGGATTCCGGAACCCTATCAGCTTTTGGATTCGAGGTTCTCATTCAGAAGCTAATGTGTTTAGTGTCTTTCCCTTTCAAAAAGCAACGAGTTTATTTTCCAAGGGTGGTGCTACACTTTTTTTGGGGGGTTCAAATGAACCTGAATTCAATATATATATATATATATATATATATAATATTTTTTGTTAGTTTAATACTTTAATTTATTCATAAAAATATTTTTGCACACCTTAACTTAAATCTTATACACCCTTATTACAAGTATTTCTAACTCTAAGAGTAAGAGTAAGTGTTTGTGATTTGTAAGTGTCATTTTTTATTATAAATTTATATTATACGCGTATGAGTATGTCTAATATTGATTGTGTGCATTACTTTTTGTTATAATGATGTGAATAATGGTGTGTGTGGATGTTTGTGTGTATAGTATAAATATAATATAATTTAATAATTAGAAAATAGAGTGAGTTTGTTACATGAGTGTGTATTGTTATCATATTATAATAACCTTTTTGTCATAAAGTTAGAAATATTCAAGGAAAAAAAAAATTGTAAAGTTAGTGATTATTCAAGCATTTGATTGATTAAGTAGACATGTAGTGTATTATTTTATGTAGAAATGAGTGTGGTTGTGTGTGTCAATAATTAATATAAAGCCAATGAGTTGAGTTGAGTTATTTAGTTTAAAATATATTTATAAAAACAATGAGAAATAGATAATTATTAATAATTGCATAAAAATAAAAATGTAAGACAAACTTAATAAAATAAAATGGTCATAGCTATCCACATCGGCAATAAATACTCGTAATGAACCATTATGTAACAATTTAAAATTTTGAAAATTTGTAGAAGGAAATTGTAAATTTTTTTTTTTGGGTCGATAACTCAATATATTCAAAGTTTTAATTTTATTAAAAAAATTAATTTAAGTTTCTTAATGAACCCCTAAACAAAATTCTTGGAGCTGCCACTTTTTCTTGTAACTTCCATGACATCAAATATACATAAGAATTTCATCCAGCTTCAAATCTGCATGCAATAATTCTTTTTCTTAATATATATAGAAATTCAACTATAAAAAATATTTTATTGAGATCGAAAAACAAAAAGAAGAGAACGTGGACACGTAAAATATTTTGCTAACTACCATGGATATGTACTTACATTAAAAATGCAACTCTAAAAATTGACCAAATTAAAACTGAATGGATAGTCCTTGGTCATTGTAAAAATCACTTAGCCTCCGTTTGGGAAGTGTGATTTATGCGTTTCCCAACGGGTGCATTTTTTTAATTGGATCCCGTGCATTGTCCATGAGACCCGCAAATACTTTTTTCAGCAAGAACAACTTTAAAACTGAGTCCCGCGACACTATTCACACATTTAAAAATTATTTTGATACAGTGTTTTCAGTTTTAGTTTTTAGTAATAAGTGGTATCTAAACTGATAAGGGCAATTTCATAATTCACCCATGATAAGGCAAAAGGCGACGGTCCCAATAAACCCGTCAGCTTTGCTCATAAGAGACAACGACGGCATAAAGCCTACTGTTCCACCTCGAAGCTAATGGTAGCACCTTGGATGATGAAACGAGAAGCTAACGGGGAGAAGCTGAAAGGGACATGTAAACCTTTAACGGGTCTGACGTGGCCTTGCTTAGTCTCCACGCATGCGTGTATAAGGAAACACCTTGTGCACCACACTTAACCCTAGTCAAGAAGACTCCTACAAGGAAAGTATTTCACAAGATACGCAAATTAAAGAGGTTCTCTCCCATATGGAAAGGTCTTGAGAAAGCCAAGAGGTCCCTACGCTACAATAAAAACCCCAAAACCCTAAAAAACAAAGGTACGCATAATTTACCCCAGTTCTGGCACTCTAGAGTTGTGAAAAGTCTTAACCTTCGGAGGGTCTTTGGCTGGTACCATACCGGTACTCTTCTAGGGTTTCTTGTCTTTATTTTGCAGGTCTTGTTTTGAGCATGTGAGTATTGTGCAGCTTATTGACGATTTTTGACATCATTAGATGGCGCCGTTTGTGGGAAAGCAACAGTGACTTATAAGCCATATTATCGCTTCCTGGACAAAAAGCTGCATGGTACTTACTCGCTTGATGATGACCACCAATAATGCTCAAGAAGACGAACCACGCATGACCGCACTCGAAAGATAGGTTCAAACTCTAGCCGCTACCGTAGAGCGCCTCACCAAGCAGAACCATGATCTGGAAGAACAGCTACGCCAAAAGAACGCAGTCCCTAATACTCAGGTGGAAGACCAAGAAGGCACCAGCGCCGAGGGAAGGAACCAAGAAGGGCCGGAGGGTAGTAACGCCCCAAGTAGGCCAGAACGACAAGACACGAGCCGACCATCAGTCACAGATACAGTTCCACCTCAGATAGTCATTAAGATGCAGGTGATGAGGGAATGGATGGACTTTATGATGAACGCCCTTAGATGACGGGTGTCTAGCGACCTTGATGACTTAGTCCATTAAACCGATTCGCCATTCACAGCATTCGTCACTTCATTTCACCATCCATCGAAGTTTCATATGTCGCAGGTGGAAAATTACGACCTTTAGACCACTTGGAGTCTTTCAAGACCTTGATGCACCTTTAGGGGGTGCCAGACGAGATCATGTGCAGAGCCTTTCCCACCACGCTGAAGGGACCCATAAGGATCTAGTTCACCAGGCTGATGCCCAACTCCATTGGTACCTTTAAGGAGTTAAGTGCCCATTACATGCCTGATGAACATTATGCAGTAGGAGGATGAGATGCTAAGATCTTACATAACCCCCTTTGACAAGGAGTCCCTCTCAATTGACAAAGCAGAGGATAAGATACTCGTGGCGGCATTCAACAATTGACAGACTATGTCAGATGTGCTTTACAGGGCGACCAAGTACATGAACGCAGAAGACACACTACTAGCCCGAAAAGAGAAGCCCAAGAAAAAGGAAAGACAGGAAGACATACGGCTAGACAGGGGGCAGAAGATGACTAGGACCGGAGAATGGTAGGAGGATAGACGCTCCAAGCTACTTGCAGGGAAGTTCACGAGCTTCACCTCATTGACTACCCCGATCAACCAGGTTTTAAAGCAAATTAAGGACGAAGGAGCTTCGACTTTTCCCAGCAAGCTGAAGGGAGATCCTAATAAGAGGTCTAGGGACAAGTACTACTGTTTCCATCATGATCATGGCCATGACACAGCTGATTGCTACAACTTGAAGCAACAAATTGAAGCTCTTATTAGGCAAGGAAAGTTGCAAAGGTTCGTCAGCAAGGAGAGGGTGGATCCACCTTAAGAAAAGGCTCCCTGATGGGAGAATGAGCGTTCTAGGCCGCCTATAGGAGATATAAGAATGATTGTAGGGGGCACAACGCTTACTAGGTCGTCCAAAAAGGCTTCTAAGACTTACCTCAGGATGGTTCAGAATGTCTAGCTGACAGGTTTCATACCAAAGATGGCGCGGATTGGCAACCCCATCATCGAATTCTAGGAAGAAGATGCCTGACGTCTTCACCACCTGCATGACGATGCACTTGTCGTTAGCATACGAGTAGGGGATTACAACACGCATCAAGTTCTACTACTCTCCATTCCAATAGATGAGGATTGATAGAGAGCGACTGGTTCCGACGAACGCTCTGCTTGTTGGTTTTGGAGGAACAAGGGTATTTTCTCTTAGTGCAGTCACAGTATCCGTGACAGTAGGCGATTACCCCCAGCAAATCACTAAAGATGTAACATTCCTTGTGGTCAACTGCTCGTCCGCTTACAATGCCATCCTAGGATGACCCACCTTCAATTCATGGAAGGCTGTAACCTTAACCTACCACTTAATGATCAAATTACCTACCGATTATGGAGTGGGAGAGTTACGCAAAAATCAGGTGGCTACGTATGAATGCTACATAGCTATGATGGAGATGGACGACCACCTCCAGGCCATGAATATAGAAGAACACCGGACAGTGATAGAGCCTGTCGAAAGGCTTGAAGAAATACTTCTCGACGACTCCAACCCTGATCGAATGACCAGGATTGGTATAATCTCTAGATCAATAGTCCACCAAGCACTTATAACTTTTCTTAAAGATAACTAGGATGTATTCACTTGGATCCATAAAGACATGCTGGGAATAGACCATTCGGTTATGGTGCATAGACTGAACGTATCTCCCTTCTTTCCATCCATCCGTCAGAAGAAGTGAGTATTCACCCCAGAACGAGACCAAGCTATAACGGAAGAAGTTCACAAGCTGCAGAAGGTGAACTTCATTATGGAGGTTTACTACCCCAACTGGCAGGCGAACATGGTAATGGTTAAGAAAGCCAGTGAGAAATGGAGGATGTGCATAGACTTCACCAACCTGAACAAGGCATGCCCTAAAGATAGCTACCTCCTCCCGCGGGTCGACGTCCTAGTTGACTTTACGGCTCAACACCAGTTATTAAGCTTCATGGATTCTTTTTCGGGTTACAACTAGATTAGAATGGATGAAGCAGATCAAGAGAAGACTTCGTTCGTCACTAGCCAGAGCCTCTTCTGATATAAAGTGATATCATTTGGCCTAAAAAATGCGGGTGCGACGTATCAGAGGCTCATGAACAAGATGTTCGCATAGCAGATCGGGAGAAATGCCTAGGTTTATGTTGACAACATGCTGGTGAAAAGCTAAAGGGACGAAGATCACTTGGAAGATCTCAGAGAAACATTCGACACCCTTCGTTCCTATAACATGAAGCTCAATCCAGGCAAGTGTGCCTTTAGAGTTACAATAGGGAAGTTCCTAGGATTCATGGTGTTTCAGAGGAGTATCGAGGCCAACCCAGACAAGATCCAAGCCATAATAGAGATGGCACCCTCGAGGAACTTGAAAGAAGTACAAAGCCTCAACGGCAAAATAGCAGCGCTGAACAAGTTCGTGTCAAGGGCAATGGATAAATATCTACCTTTCTTCCGCACGCTGAAGAAATCTTTTGAATGGACAACCAAGTGTCAGCGAGCATTCGAGGACCTGAAGACATACCTCTTACCTCCTCCATTGCTAAGTCCTTCCCAACCGGGGGAAGAATTATTCCTCTACTTAGCGATATCCTCGGTGGTCGTCAGCGCAACCTTAGTTAGGGAAGAGAACGAGGTATAGAAACTCGTGTACTACACAAGTCAAGCATTCGGAAGCACAGAAGAAAGATATCCACCAATGGAGAAGCTCACCTTCGCTTTAGTTACAGTAGCTCGTAAGCTCAAGCTATACTTCCAAGCTCATATGGTGATCGTCCTGACTGAAAAAGCTTTATGGCGAGCGATGAGCAATCCTGAAGCTGCCAGCTGAATGACATTATGGATAATAGAGTTGAGTGAATTCGACATACAGTAAAGCCCACATACTGCCATCAAAGGACAGGTGGTCGTTGACTTCATCGCAGAATTCACTAACGTAGAATGCTAGGAGGCAGGAAAGTATCCTCAGTGGAGCATACACACGGACAAATCATCCAACAAACGGGCTGGCAGAGCAGGCATTGTACTTCGCTCTCCAAAAGGGGATGAGATTGAATGCATGGTTCATCTCGACTTCCTTACGACTAACAATGAAGCAGAGTACGAAGCTCTAGTAACAGGACTAGATCTTGCTAGAGCAGCAAGAGCTGTGAGTGTGATTATTCATTGCGACTCCTAGGTCATCACAAACCAAGTAAATGGTGATTACGAGTGTAAGGGCAAGAGGATGAAGAAATACTTGGAGCAATCAAAGAGAAGGGTGGACGACCTACAGGCCAAGCAAGTCGACCGTCTTGCTTAGGCCACATTAGCAGAACACATGGTCATGCCCGACAAGGTACTCTCCTTTATTCAGCTTTGGCCATTGATAGATACCATCAATGTGCAGGAAATAGGTTCCAAGAGCAATTGGACCACCCCTTTAATCTCTTATTTGAAAGATGGCACATTACCCAACGATAAGAAGGACGCTAGAAAGCTGAAGGTTTAAGCAGCACGGTTTGTCTTTATAAAGGACGTATTGTACAAGAAAGGCTTCTCCCACCCATACCTATGGTGCTTGGGCCTCGAGGAAGTAGATTATATCATGAGAGAAGTCCACGAAGGAATCTATAGGAACCACTCAGGGTCACGGTCATTGGTACATAAACTGATTCGGGCTGGATATTACTAGCCCACCATGCAGAAGGATGCCTAGACTTATGTCGAAGCCTGCAACAAGTGCCAAAGGTTTAACAATGTTATCAAACAACTGTCAGAAGAATTGACTCAAATGACAGCCCCGTGGCCATTTGCTTAGTGGGGATTAGACATCATGGGAATTAACTCCAATGATGGCCCTGTGGCAACTGAAGTTCCTTATAGTAGGTACAGACTACTTCACAAAGTGGGTAGAAGCTGAAGCCTTGGCCACCATCACAAAGAAGAATGTGCGAGGCTTTGTCTAGAGGTACATCATCTGTAGATACGGGATCCCTAGAGTCTTGGTCTCAGATAACGGGAAACAATTCGACAACGAATCCTTCGGGGATTTTTGTTCACAATTGGGAATCAAGAACCACTACTCCTCCCCCGCCCACCCTCAAGCTAATGGACAGGTTGAGGTCACAAACTGATCTTTGTTAAAAATTATCAAGACTCGGCTCGAAGGGGTAAAGGGTATATAGCCTGAAGAGTTGCCAAGCGTGTTATGGGCATACAGGACAACAACCAGAACACCTACAGGAGAAACACTGTTCCGGCTAGCATACGGAAGCGAGGTAATTATTCCAGCTGAAGTCGGGCTTACAAGCTACAGGGTGGACAACCACGATGAAGCTATACATCTATAGCTCGATCTACTAGACAAGGTTAGGGCAATAGCCAAACAACGACTCGCCTGATACTAAGATCTCATGGCCAAGCACTACATCTCTCAAGCCAGACACAAAGACTTCAAGGTGGGAGACCTTTTCTTGAGGAAGGTAATGGGCGCCGCTAGAGACCCCGCCCAAGGAGAGCTTAGCCCTAACTGGGAGGGACCCCATAGAATCACGTTGTGGCAAAGGAAATGTACCTATCACCTGGGGAAGTGGACGAATTCATTATTAAGTCCATAAATGGACGAGCTCATCCCATAGGTATAAGTTAATATTATTAAGTCCACAAGTGGACGGATTCATGAGTAAGTCCTTAAGTGGACGAGTTTAAAACCACATGTAGATGGATTCATGATTAAATCCATAAGTGGACAAGTTTAGAGTCCACAAGTGGATCAAGTCCATAGATGGACAAGTTCATCCCATAGGGATGAGACAATATTATTAAGCCCATAAATAAACAAATTCATAAGTTGACGAGTTCATCGTATGGTCCACCATTTGACGAATTTATTATGAAGATTATTAGCCCAAACGAACCGGTTCAAAATGGATGAATCAAAATTATAACATTAGGAAGTTAACGAGTCCATGAGAACAAGAAATAAACATGCATACGAGCAACACACATACTGAAAGTGACGAGTATAAAATACCATAAATAAAGTTTTTACAAACAACGCCCAAAAAAAAAAAAAAAATAGCATTAAACATTATCTGGAAGTTCGATCAAATTTACAACAAAAAGAAAAAGCTAAGTTCAGGAGGCAGGGGGATCTTGTGGGTTCTTGTCACCCTTAAAAGGAAGGTCCTGGACATTTTGAGCTGAAGGGTGTTCAACATTTGGAGGATTGATCGACGAGGTCAAAGGGATGACGGGTTGGTCCATGGTAGGTTGGGCAAGGATAACACTATCATTTTTTGGATTCGCCTCGGACTCGATGGAGTCGTCACCTTCTTTAAAAATAGTATCGCCTATAGGTGTCGACGGCAGGGGATCATCCATAGTGACCTTGGATAAATCCAAGTTAGGGTAGATGGACTTGACCTGTTTTAGGCAGTCCTCAAACCTGTCACCATAATAGACGGCGCAAGCATCTATAAAAGGCTATGAAGCCTTAAACTCTACCACGACGTTTGCCCTAGTCATCTCCACCTAACCATGAAGAGCCGTCAGCTCCTTTTCCACTATCGCCTTAATTTCTTGTTCCTTTTTCTTCTGACGACCCTCCTCCTCCAGTCTCTCTCTCAGCTCCTTCACCTCCTAGTTAAGGGTACGAAGAGCACCCTTATATTGCTCTTTCTCGTCGGTCAGATTCTTAATTCATTTATGCAAACGAGTAATCACCCCTTCTTTGGCAATGCCCCTATCCTACAAAGCCTTCATACGAACCAGTGCCTACAGAATGGAACATCCGTCAGATGTTGAGTATAAAAATGAATAAGGAAAGAAAGAAATGAAGGAACGTACCCGAGCAAGGTCAAAGAGGCCTGACGCCCCCATCAGCATAAGGATCCACATCCTTATCATTGATGATGGACTCTATCATCTCAACAACGTAATCCTTGTGAGTAAGAAGATGACAGTCAGGATCCTTGGTAACAAGGCCTGATGTCGTCATTAGTTCCTTGCCTGCCCCATGTTTTGGCTTGGGAGGTGATGGTTTCTTGGGAAGCTTCTCCCTAGAGGTGATGACATCTTTTTTGATGGGCAGTCATCCTTCCCGTCAGCCTTCCTTTTAGGCCCCCCCTTACAGACGGCCTTGGGGGCTGATGAGGACGCCCCTTCCTTCCCCTTTGCCTTCTCCTCTTCCTTCCTTTGGACAGCAGCTGCCCGTACCAACGCCCTTTACCTAGCCCCCTCCATTTCTACAACAGACGAGTGACGAAGCTTTAGACAACGAAATGGTAAAAGGGAAGTAACAGGAGAAGTTAAGGGATACTTACGTTGACGAGAATAGGCGTTTAACTTACGAGCTACCGACGTTGGCTCTAGACCTTTGCAGTAAAGGTATAAAGTGTCGACTGTAATGAGGTCTCGACACTTCTGTTCATCTAACGGGATCTTTGTTACCTGACGAATAAAGGCTTCTTGCTTGTCTGTGATATGTGGAAGAACACTAGCTGAAAACAAGAAAAGTAGACAGTGTTAGAAATTTGAAACAAATAAACTAAGGGAAGAAACATACGGGATTAACCTGAATCCTTGACAAAAGCCCAGGTATTGTCAAAGCCATGGGGTATCGTCTCCCACTCTTTTTGACGGCATACCCAGTTCGTCCCTTTGACAAAGAAATATCTGCCCTTCCAATTCCTATTGGAATCAGGAATATCAGATACCAACTTCAAATCGTTCTTACTTGCGGCGAAGTGGTATATCCCTTGGGACGAGACGATATGTTGAGGTTGATAGCAGCAAAAGAAGTCGTCAAGAGTTAGCTAACGGTTCTCACCACTTAGACAACCCCACAAAATCTTAGCCCCAATCAATATCCTTCAAGCGTTGGGGGCAATTTGACTGATGGACAAACCCAAAAATTTGGCCAACTGACAGTAAAGTGCCGTCAGTGTCATCGTCATTTTCATGCAGGTCATCTTCAGGGTTTCCCGAGGTACTCTCTAAGGCCTCCTTATCACCATCATTTTCACCCTCGCCACTTTCTCTCTCCTCTTCCCCCTCATCATCCTCGTCTTTGCCCACACTCCCTACTCCTTCCTTATTTTCTCCTCTACAACTTTCCACTTCCTTGTCAGGAGAATGGGCTGACGTTTCTCTCTCTGATGACCAAGAGAAGCCCTCCTCAGGCTCATGACCTGATTAGAAGACCTCGTCTAGCCCGCTCCCTCGCGAATTGACGACTGTTCACTTGTCGCCTCTCTAAACATCTGACTACCTACAAGTGATGAATTCATTCTAAGAACCTAAGTTGATAGCCTCACTATATAATTGATTAACTAGAAAAATAAAAATAAGGAGTAGAGTAAAGAAGAAGAGAAATTACGAGTAAAACGATTCCTTGAAAATGGATGGTCACAGAGAGACAATGGCAACAAAGGTGGCGAAATCAGTAGGCTGATGGAAGTAGGGCATTCAGAAGGTGATGGTCTCTCTCTCTCTCAAGATCAATAAGTATTAAAATGAAAGAAATGAGAGGAAGAGTTGAGATATATATAGGTAGAAAATGCACGGAAGACAAAGCGACACCCTCGTCCAAAAGCGAGGCCAATTAGCTTATGCCACGTGTTCGAGCATTTAATAAAGGCTGCTCGAGGTATCACCCATAAATGCCCTTGCTTTTCTCTTGGACAAATAATGATTAATAAAAACCACAAAGCTAACTCCACAGCCCGTCAGCTAAAGTTGACGAGGCTATGGAGTAGGGGGTAGATTTGCTCATAAGAGACGACGACGACATAAAGCCTACTGTTCCACCTCAAAGCTAATGGCAGCACCTTGGATAATGAAATGGGAAGCTGACGGGGAGAAGCTGAAGGGGATATGTAAACCTTTGACGAGTCTGACGTGGCCTTACTTGGTTTCCACGCATACGTGTATAAGGAAACATCTTGTGCCCGACGCTTAACCTTAGTTAAAAAGACTCCTACGAGGAAAGGATTCTGCAAGATACGCGAATTAAAGAGATTCTCTCCCATAAGGAAAGGTCTTGAGAAAGCCAAGAGGTGGATGTTAACCCTACGCTACTATAAAAACCCCAAAACCCTTACAAACAAAGGTACGCATAATTTACCCCAGCTCTAGTAATCTAGAGTTGTGAAAAGTTCTCTAACTTAACCTTCGGAAGGTCTTTAGCCAGTACCACACTGGTACTCTTCTAGGGTTTTCTATCTTTGTTTCGCAGGTCTTGTTTCGAGCACGTGAGTATTATGCGGCTTACTGACGATTTTCGGCATCATCATAAACAAATTCTTAATTATGTAAAACTTTGTGTGGATTTGACAGTTTTCCTTTCCCATCTCAAGAAAAAACTTTCACTTTGCATGGCCTTGTCCTGAGTATTGCCCTAAGTAGGTACTAGGTCATTAGTGCCTTCCTCGTGGTTTTCTAGTATCAATTATCGTTTTGAATTTCTTCGAGTCCTCAATTTGTTTACTACAGGTTTCCTGCCTCCACAATGCATTTCAATACCATGTAATACTGAAGTAGGTATCTTAATTCTTTAATTTTTAGGTGTTAGTTCTAAAAAGTTGGCTTCTTGTCAAAATGATTGGATATGGAGTTCTGTGGTTTTTTTTTTTTTTTTTTCAATTCATTAATCAAGATAATGTTAAGTTTCATTTTCATTTTCCAAGAATATATACTTTATTTTGTGACTTTAGTATTCTACTTTAATATGTATAGACTTCATTATAACCACTATGTTCCATTTTATTGATCACTTATTGATAGATTTTGTAGCTATCTGAATTCTGGGCTATACATGAACCACTAACAAATGTAGAATCAATGTTTGATTAGTTGTGGTCCAAATCTTCATTTTTCAGATTTAAATTTTCATTGAACTGCTGCATTACCTTTTACAATTCAACCCATATTTTTAATGTTTTCTTAGGCTTCGTTTGCAGTATTTCTTTCATCTTTCTCTGTTGCAATTTAAAATTGCTATGCTTTTTTTTTTTTTTTTTTTGAGCAATCAGAAATAATGGTTGCAATTATATGGATTGTCCTCTTTGCAGTTTCACTAAGAATAGTTAGGTATACAAAAGTGCTCACCATAGCCAAGAAAGAAAACCAAAAATCCATAAACTGGTACCAAAGCAGTAGTAAAAGTGTTAAACTTGAAACTAAAATCTTATGAATAGTGGAGCTAAGCAAGATATTTTGCACAGATCATGCACCTGTAGAGCCGTAAAAGATAGAGCACACCATTACACATCACACGCATGATACAATGCACTTGAAATTCCACTAGACATGAATTGGATCTTACCTTCGGTTGTAGGACTTTAAAAGTAGGAATTAAGGCTACAGCATTTGATGCAACATGAAAAATAGTTTGCAATTTCTGCTCTAATGGTTAAGAGATGTCATTTTATGGTTTCACATGCTGTGCAAACCAAAAACCAGCTTAGCTAGATGATTTCATTATTTGGTTTCAATTGAAATCTTTGAACAATGGAAGGACATTCTTAAGTATGTAAAAAAAAATTGTTCCAATAAATCATTGAGGATGACTTTAAGTTGAGAAAAGTTGCATAGATCACCATTATCCATAGAAACATCATGCCAAGTTAAATTAAATTAAGGGAGTAGATATATCATAGAGTCTAAAGAGAATAATTTCACAGATCACTATTACCCATAGAAATCCTTGGGTAAAGTATAAGCAAAAACCAGATTTCGCTTATACTTGAGTTCACTACATTTTTTGTTTTAGAGCATTTTGGTTTCTTAAGTTATATTTAAACTTAATTAATCTGTGCATTGCTGCTTTGTGTTTTGTCAGTTGGGCATGAAATATAGATGTGGTTTTGATCTTTGCAATATGTGTTGAGCATGGGAGTTATATCATTTTTGTGAAATGAAAGTTATGTTTTTCTCACCTCTAAGTTTAACTATTTGTTTGTCTAGGTGTTTCTTTTAAATATTATTAGATATTATTCTCATATACTTTAAATGAAAACATGACAAATGTTAATGCCTAATTGATTAAAAAAATTTGTAGGTAACTATCGACTGTCATTCACATGGGCAACAAAACTCTACATCAACTTTGACATTCCAAAGGTAACAAATGAAATTATGCCAAAAGGACCTCCTAAAGGACTGGATGGATAACTTTCTTACATAATAGAAAAATAGTTGCTGAAATAGAAGACTTGGAAGCATAAAAAATGCTTAAGAATTATGCACCAAGTTCTATTCTTCATGCCCTTTTCTTATTTACTTAATTTTCTATTTTATTTCAGATTATGAGAGATTTAATTTTCTATATTTAGGCTATGGTTTTGTAATCTGAGCATTCTAAGACTCTTATATCAACATGAATTTAAGTTCTGTAATATATGTGATTTTAATTTTAAATTCAGTTATAATTGTAGATTGTAATTCATTTGTCTCTATTAGATTGCCGCACTGTTCAGTGCAGCCTTATTTTGGGAATACAAGATCGATGAAAATTGAGAATGCTATGAGTATGCATTTTTATAGGTGCTACATTAAAATGCTTCTAATTTCAAGTACTGAATCTGAGTCCTAATTTTAAGTACTAAGCTTGATTATTAACCTTTTAGGTTTATATTATACAAATAACAACTGAAGGCCATGAACAAGGCAAATATTTGGAGTTGAGAAAATCAAAATGCAAATCATTACAGGAGATCGCCAACTTTTGGAAAACTAAATATCAGGAAACCTATTAATCTATTGTGCTTGGTCTCATACTTTTTTCCTTTTTTGAAGTCTAAGTTGTTCAAGTATTAGGAAAGCTGTTTAATCTGTTAAATAAATAAAAAGGAATAGCATAATCTTAACATATATACAATTTTATCACAGATAGATCAAATTAATTAGTGAGATGCAAAATTACGTGGTTTAGGGGCTGAAGACCTGTCAATCATTTATGAAACGCTGTATTGACTATGGACTATGGACTTTAGAGGAGATTATGGCATTTTACCCTTAATTTTTAAAAAATTTGGCAATGTGCCTCTATTTGCAAACTATATAGGGACGTAATAGGAGCAGAGAATTCTTGAGATATACCTGATCTTGTGCAAAAGGACTCCATATATGAGTTCTCAAATTCTTTACCATGGTCGCTTCGAATTCGATCAATCTTTAGGCTCTTTTCATTCTGCAGTCTTGTGCACAATGCCTCAATGTGCTCAGGAGCATCAGACTTGGATCGTAGTAGAATGACCCAAGTGTATCTAGTGAAGTCGTCTACCACAACCATGATGTATCTCTTACCACCAAGAGACTCGTTCTAGTTGGACCCATAAGATCTAAATGAAGGAGCTCCAATGGCCTAGATGTAGCTGATGTCTAAGTACCTAGATGCTTAGCTTTCATCTGTTTTCCAAGTTGACATGGTCCACACACTACATTGCTCATTCTACTAAGCTTTGGTATCCCCAAGACTGATTCATGCTTAGATACAATAGAAAGATGCTTGTAACTGGCATGTCCCATTCGTTGATGCCGTAGATCTTCATTAGGCAAACGAATGCTATTACACATAATATCAGCATCAAGAACCAATCCATAGCAGTTGTCTAAAGTGAGAACCCCACTAATGAGCTTCTTTCCAGACTCATCCATGACAAGACACTTTCCGTTTGAGAATAGTACCATGAAGTCTTGATCACATATCTGACTTATGCTCAACAGGTTCACCCTTAGACCTTCTACATAAAGAACATTTGCAATATCCGGCAGTCTAGGTAGAGATATGATTCCTTTCCCTTTAATATGTGACTTGCTCCCATCACCAAAAGTCACATTGCCACCTTTCTTTGACTCGAAAACCTTGAAGAGAGATCGGTCTCCAGTCATGTGTCTTGAGCAGCCACTGTCAAGGTACCATAAACATGTGTCCATCACTATAAATGCAGACTTCATCATAAAACATACTTCGTGCTTAGATGATAAATTAGTGGGAATGGTACTTTCTCTCAACTGTCTTTTATGAGCTAAGCCTTTCACTTTCACTCTCCTCAGACGAACTCCTTTGCACATTTTCATTCTGAGACAGTCTAGTTTCTTTTTAGCCAAACTGAGATATTTTCCAATAGTCATCATAAAAGAATTCAAATAACTTTTAGACTTATATTTTCTGAGACACTCAAAGAAATAGTGATTAGAAAAACAAAATGTATTTGAAAACATAGATCTCTTCAAGCAGGTTACAGCCATGACAACAGGGGTCAATGGATCAATACAGCAAAGATTAAACCTATCAGAGTATGCCTGCTCTGATACCACTTGATAGGCCAAAAACATATTAACCCCTAGTGATTAATTAACTAATTAATTTAGCCAAGTATATTAATTAAGTTAATTAACATGCAAATGCGTGGTAGCACAAACAAATCACCAAATAACTAAATATGCAATAGAAATTAAATGACAAGGGTGATTTGTTTACGAATGGGGAAAACTTAACTGCAAAAACCCCTCCGGGTGATTTTCAAGTCACCACTCCCGAAACTCCACTATTATCACAACAAGCTGTTACAAGTAAAGGAATTTCAAGTACCTTACCAACCTACAGTTGAACCCTTACCCTAATACCTAATCAGACTTGTTCTATAGTGACAGTTTCCCCTTTTGATGCACGGCTCTCAAGTACGTGACTAACCAATGCGTGGATCCCAGTACGCAACTTCAATCACCAACTAGAAAGAGTTTTTGGCTGCAAAGTTCTTCAGTTCATCCATGATGAAGATCAAGAAGATGCTTGGTCACAAAACCCAAAGGTGCACATACACAGCAACTTCTTTAGAAGAGATGAATTAGGGTAAAACTTTATCTCCAGTCACAATTTGCTTGAACAGAGTTTTCTCACTGCTTGCGCAACTTGTGAACACTTTGACGACCCTTAAAACAATCCTTTTATATGTCTAGGGTTAGGAGAAAAGAAGACCCAAAGACACATTCACGGATCCCAAGAAATCAGAACAATAATTCAGATTTTATAGACCTCGACAGATAGCAAGGTGTCGAGTAGCTATAGAACAGGTGTCAAGCTTTAATGAATGTGCACTTCTTGAGCTTGTTTCTTGGATAGACTTGATGACTTCAACACTTAATCTTGAAACCTTGTTTCTTGAAGTATTAAAAACACCTAGAACTACCCAATTACAAGTTGAGTGCATTTTGTCAAAGGATTAGCCAATTACATAAAAGAATGACATATGTTCTTTTCTTGAAGTATTAAAAACACCTAGAACTACCCAATTACAAGTTGAGTGCATTTTGTCAAAGGATTAGCCAATTACATAAAAGAATGACATATGTTCTTAACAAGTGAAACACATATGTCCTAACAATTATGCAATATTCCATTATGCATTTTACTATGTGAAGGGAAAAAATGATAGGTTAATTAGGGAGGGAAAAAAACAAAAGGAGAGAATGATTTCATGTAGTTAAAATAAAATAAAACAAAAGATGTGGCTGTTGATCAATTATTGATCTGGATTCGACTGAAATTAAGGTATTTATGAGATGAGTTCTTATTATGTAAAAAAGAAAAAGAAAAAAACATATACGTTAAAAATAATAATGTATATTGCATGTTGCGCGAGTTATAATTTAGTTGTGAAAAAACTTAATCATCAATAATCCTTTGTTGTTTTATATTTTTTCTGGCCTGTCCTATGATAAACTTAGGCCTTACTTTATTCCTTAATGTTTTCTTGCACTAATAAAATCCTAGTTTACCAAAAAAAGAAATGCAATGAAGCATCTTTGGAAATATACTTTACTGACTAGGGTGTGCATATTTCATCAAAAAGAAAAAAAGAAAAAAGAAAAAGAAGAAGAAGTAGAAGAAATAAATCAAATGATAAATTTTATTTTTGATTCGAATCCTTATAAAGAGTTACGTGCTTTTGGGGTGAAGAGCGAAGACCTAGTATACTTTGATGGTCCTTTATGAGCTCCCTGTTCTTTTCTTTTCTGTTACTATTTCAAAAGCCTCTACTTCTCATATTTTGTCAAGATGGCCCCCTATGTGCTCCATGTAACACGCTTTGTTACATGGTTACGAAGAACACTTTTACTTTTTTTGAATTTAAAGGAGCACGTTTACTTGGTTCACACAACGTTTGCACAAAACCTCCCAACCCCATGGCCCATGCCACTGGTAGAGCTTTTTTTTTTTAAGAAGAACTTGCATAAGAGCTTGGTCTTCCATATTTGCACTTAAAAATGAATTAATCCATTCCTCTACAGTAGCTTCCCGAAAAAAACTTTCTTGTGACATGCAAAACACAAAAACTGATATTAATTTTTGTATTTTAATGTAATTTTAAATATATATATATATATATGTATATATATTTTTTTATACAAGATAGAATTTCTACTCTTGCATGGGCTATTGATCAATTATTGATCTAGATTCGACTAAAATTAAGGTTTTTATGAGTTGAGTTCTTATTATGTTAAATAATAAATAAATAAATAAAACTTATACATTAAAAATAATAATGTATATTGTATGTTGTGCGAGTTAAAATTTAGCGGTGAAAAAACTTAGGGCCTGGTTGGTTTAGAGGAGTTTTGAGTGATATGATCTAAAACTCATAACTAAGTTATCAAAAAACATGGGACCCACACAAAGTTTTTTGTTTGGCTTGATTTCCTAATGTTGTTTTCATCACTCAGACTCATAAATTTTGAGTGAGAGTGACGAAAATTGAAAACACCAAATTGGTGTTTTCAGAAGTTGAAAACTGAGTTTCAGTGGCATAATGGTAAATTTTCGGACTCTGTGGGGCCCATATGTGTTGATGGCGTTACCTCTCTCTTACTTTATCCTCTCTCCTTCTTCTCCCACTTTTTTCTTTTCTTTCTTTCTCTCATTTCTCTCTCTCTCTCTCTCTCTCTCTCTCTCTCTCTCTCTCTCTCTCTCCCTCTCTCTGTTTTTTCTTTCTTTCTTCCTTTCTCTGGTTCTTTGTCTGGTTCTTTCTTTCTTCCTTTCTCTAGTTCAGCCCAGTTCTGCCGCCACCAGCCAATGAACAGAAAAGGAAATCCACAAGACCATGATCGCCAATTCTGGTTCAGCCCAGTACCGCTGCCACCAGCAAAGCGAGAGCTCGAAACACCAAGACCATAATTGCCGGTGTTGGGTTTTATTTTTATTTTGATGAATGAGTTTTGATTTTGTCGATGGTTGATGAATAGTTTTTGTTGATGGTTGATGGGTTCTGTTGACGGGTTTTATTTTTATTTTTATTTTGATGAATGGGTTTTGATTTTGCTGATGGTTGATAAATGGGTTTTGTTGATGGTTGCTGTGTTTTGTTAATGAATGGGTTTTGTTGATGATTGCTGGCTTTGTGGTGGTGGATCGGTTTGTAGTGGTTGATGGTGGCTAGTGGTTGGGTTAGTGGTGGGGGATTGGTTTGTAGTGGTTGTAGTGGTTGATGGCACCGGTGAGTGGCTGTGGGTTGAAGGGAGGGAGAAGATAGAGAGATAGAGATGGAGAGACATGGGTAGCAATAGTAGCAACACTGGGTAGTGTTAGTGGTGGGGTCCACAATTTTGGGGAAAAGTTGTAGAGATATGTAACTGAGAACTGAGTCCAAACATGTGTTTTGCAATTTTTGAGTGAAGGTATGGTTTGAGAACTGAGTTATGAGTTACGAGTTTTGGGTTTGAGTTATGATTTTTGAAAATTGGGTTATGAAAACTAAGATATCACTAAACCAAACGGGCCCTTAATCATCAATAATCCTTTGTTGTTTTATGTTTTTTTTGGCATGTCTTATGATAGGCTTAGGCCTTACTTTGTTCCTTAATGTTTTCTTGCACTAATAAGATCCTGTTTTACCCAAAAAAAAATAAAAAAAAATGCTATGAAGCATCTTTGGAAATATATTTTACTAACTAGGGTGTGCATATTTCATCAAAAATAAATAACATATTAAAAACGAAGAAGAAGAAGAAGAAGAGGAAGAAGAAGTAGAAGAAACAAATCAAATAATAAAATTATCAATTTTATATTTGATTTTAATCTTTATAAAGAGTTACGTGCTTTTGGGGTGAAGAGCGAAGACCTAGAGTTCTTTGATGGTCCCCTATGTGCTCCCCATTCTTTTCTTTTCTGTTACTATTTCAAAAGCCTCTACTTCTCATATTTCGTCAAGATGGTCTCCTATGTGCTCCATGTAACATGCTTTGTCACTGGGTACACAGAACACTTTTACTTTTTTTGGAATCAAAGGAGCACGTTTACTTGGTTCACACAACTTTTGCCACACAACTAGAGGTGAGTTGTGTAATTGTTTGTGGTCTTAGCAAATTTTTTTTTTTTTGGCACAAAACCTCCCAACCCCATGGCCCATGCCACTTGTAGAGCTTTTTTTTTTTTTTGTTTTTTTTAGAAGAACTTGCATAAGAGCTTGGTCTTCCATATTTGCACTTAAAAATGAATTGATCCATTCCTCTACAGCAGCTTCTCGAAAAAAACTTTCTTGTGACATACAAAACAAAAAAACTTATATTAATTTTTGTATTTTAATGTAATTTTCAATATATATATATATATATATATTATACAAGATAGTATTTCTACTCTAGCATGGACTGTTGATCAATTATTGATCTAGATTCGACTAAAATAATGGTTTTTATGAGTTGAGTTCTTATTATGTTCAATAAAAAATAAATAAAGAAAACTTATTCGTTAAAAATAGTAATGTATATTGTATGTCATGCGAGTTATAATTTAGTTTTGAAAAAACATAGGGCCTGTTTGGTTTAGAGGAGTTTTGAGTGATATGATCCAAAACTCATACCAGAGTTCTCAAAAAGCTTGGGACCCACACAATTTTTTTTGTTTCGCTTGATTTCCTAATGTTGTTTTCATCACTCAGACTCAAAAATTTTGAGTGAGAGTGGTAAATTTTCATCACCAAATTGGTGTTTTCAGAAGTTGAAAACCGAGTTTCAGTGGCATAATGGTAAATTTTTGGACTCTGTGGGGCCCATATGTGTTGATGGTGTTACCTCTCTCTTTCTTCTCCCACTTTTTTCTTTTTCGTTCTTTCTCTTGTTTCTCTCTCTCTCTCTCTCTCTCTCCCTCTCTCTCTCTCTCTCTCTCTCTCTCTCTTAGTTTTTTCTTTCTTTCTTCCTTTCTCTGGTTCTTTGTCTGGTTCTTTCTTTCTTCCTTTCTTCGGTTCAGCCCGGTTCCGCCACCACAGTTAGGACATATGTGTTTCACTTGTTAAGAACATATGTCATGATTTTATGTAGTTGGCTAATCCTTTGACAAAATGCACTTTACTTGTAATTGAGTAGATCTAGGATGTGTTTAATACTTCAAGAAACATGTTGTTCAAGTCTAGTATTAAATCCATAAAGATTGGACCAAGAAACAAGTGAAGAAAAGGTGTTCATTAAAGTTAGAAAGGTAGCTCGACACCTGCGGACAGATAGCTCAACAGCTGCTCGACACCTCTCGACAGCTGGCTATCTATCGAGCTCTTCAGTTGATTGTTATCTTAATCTCGCCACCTTCTCGACAGCCAGTGGATCGATCGAAAAAGCTTCTGTCGAGGTTTAAAGCTCGACACCTCCTCAACAGCTCCCGATCGATCGAGGTTATGGGAAATCAGAATTTTCAGATCTGATTTTTGGGCCAGGCTTATGTATTTATGTAGGGTTTCTTTTCTCACAACCCTAGACTTATATAAGGCTTATTTTAGAGGCCGTCACATAAGAGAATACAAGGAGAACATATGCAAAAGGTGACTGATGCCTTATTCTCTCTGAAAGAGGCTACTGCATTTTTGTGCCTAAGGTTTTTGTAACCAAGTGCTTCTTGATCTTCATTGTTGATGAAGTGAAGAATTTTGCAGCCAACAATCTTCATTTAGTTGGTGATTAAGTCGCGTATTGGGATCCGCACAATTGTTTAGTCACGTATTGGGATTCATGCATCATAAAAAGGGTGGCGTTCATATATTGAAGATTTCAGAGGTTCTGAAGCGGTAGAAGGTTTCTGCTGTGAGTTCATCCACGGGGATGTAGAGTCTAGGGAAAAAGGTTTTTTACTATATCTGAAACTTCTCTTTACTACAGTGGATTGCTTTTCGGGAAGGTTTCCCCCCAGGTTTTTTACTGTGAAACTGGTTGGTTTCATAGGTTTTCCTAAGTCATCATATCTTGTCTTATTTATTATTTTTGCTGCATGATTTTGACATGATATTGATGTTTTTAACAAGTTTCATTCATAATAAATCTAATTAACAACTTGAGTTTTAAACTTGTTAATTCTATCAACTAAGGTCTAAATTTTCCAACAACCACCAGCCAATGACCCAAAAAAGGAAATCCACGAGACCATGATCGCCAATTCTGGTTCAGCCTAGTACTGCCGCCACCAGCAAATTGAGAGCTTGAAACACCAAGACCATAATCGGCGGTGCTGGGTTTTATTTTTATTTTGATGAATGGGTTTTGATTTTGTTGATGGTTGATGAATAGTTTTTGTTGATGTGACTCATCTCAATTATAGAAATATGCATATATGACCTCCCACATAAACTTGAGTATAATATCTTTGAAGCTTTTCATTTGGCTCCTTGTTCAACATATCATTTGATCTTTTTGAATCAAAACATCTCATTGTGAGATTGATGCTTGAAATTTTTGATATTTCACTTTGATGAATTAGCCTTTGGCTTTTTGGGCATCATACATTTTATTTTGGTCGCTTTCCCTTTTTCCTAGTCAAATACTAGTATGTGCGACAGGCTTTTGCAGCTCAATATCTCTTTTCATTTGGAGATTTACATTTGGAGAGCTCTTTAATTAAAAATAATAAAATAAAAGGTGGGAAGATATATAGGCAAAAGTCTATGCATGTCTCAAGATCAACAAAACCATTCACTAATCATTCATGACAAGGTTGAAGATCTATTTATAATAGTCACATAGATTTCAAGATTTCTTCCACAATGATATGAGCGCATAGGGAAGAAGCTAAGCTCGTCACATGTGTTTGGATGATATCCCTATAGGATTGGTGAGAGTTCAAATAGCATCGAAAACACTATAAACGTTTAGACCCCCAATTGCAAAATATCAATTCAAGCTTATTATCAAACAATAAATGTGCAGAACATGAACATAAGCTAATGACAGAATTGATAAACAATCTAAACCAATTAAAATCACATCCACAGCAGATAATAAAAGGTAAAGATTAAGGGAAGAGAGATGCAAACACAAAGATAACATGACGATGTGTTATCGAAGAGGAAACCGAAGCCCTTGGCATAAAACCTTTCCGTCGTCCTCCAAGCGGTCAATAATCTACTAGAAAATGTAGTTGGGATACATGAACAGCAATAGACCCTCCAAGCCTAATCTACCCAGGTTCCTAAGCCCTCCAAGCTTCTTACTCTAACGAGGTTGCACTGAACCTTTTTCTTCTCTAGCTTACCGGATTCTGCTATAGCCCATAGCATCAACCAATACCATTGGTCCCTTCCAAACTGCTTCCCTAAGCACCAAAAGACCTTCTCACAGATGTGGGTGTAGTGAGAAAAGGATTTGGTCAAGAACCTCTCAAGGATGTATCAATGGAAAGGAAGAAAGTAGAGGAATTTGAAGAGTCTCTTAGATGAAGATTGTAGATGAATTAATCTTGTTTTTCTCTAGGGTTTCTCTCTCAAAATTCTCTCTGGAAGCTCTCTACATTTCACGGGTATAAGGGTATATATATAGTGGAGTGAAAAAGGAATGCGAAGAGTCAGTTTTTCCCAAACAGGGCTGGTTGGCAGCTTGGCCTCGCGACTTGACTGAGTCGCGAGATCAAGCCGCGAGGTAACAGAATGGCTAGGTTGGATTTTTGTCCTATAGTGTACCAGCTGGCGTGACTATTCATCTTCTTGCATGCTTCACTCGTGTGCTGCATTTTGGCGGCTTGCTAGTCGTGAGTCATCCGCGAGTCCCAACTGTGAATCCCTACTTCTTTGCACAATCTTGAGCATTTCTTCACACTCTCTCACACACTACCCTTACATGAATCCCACCTAAATACAGGGTTACTAAGTGCTGACTTACAAGCAAATTGGCACAGAATAAAGCCAACAAGATGGTTGATAAAATTCAACCTTACAATATCCCCCTTGGGCTATTCTGTGACAAAACCCTATAACAAACTCTAGACTTAACGCGTGAGTTGGGAACAGTTGGAAAACTCACTCACACCTAACTCTAGAATATGTGGAGCTCTTGAACCATAAGACTAGATACCTCTTGAAACACAACAACATAATAAGTTCATTGTGTACAGAAAACTTGTAATGCATATGGAATAAGCACAATGCGATCAAGCAAAATGGAAAAAAGACATAGACCATGGCTTGACCAAACAGGAACTATCACTTATACAATGTGATCACAATGCTCATTCATGTAAGGAATGAACATCCGGACATGCAAGCTAGTAAGCTTATTTACAAAGTATTATTTGCATGTCCAACACTCAACCAATGCATAAAACATATATGCATCTAGGAACAAAATCCTACAAGGGCACAAGAGTGACGAACTTAAAGGAAAATGCATGACATTTAACAGAAAGTACTTAAGCTACATAGCATGGGTACATAAAACCTTAAAAGCTTACGAAAGCAATAGGTACAAACACATAAAACCTACTAAATCACATCATTTTATATACTTAGAACCAATTAACAATAGTGTATCAAACTCTCATAATCAAAGCAAAAACATTATCCAAAGAATAAACATAAAGTAGAACTGAACAGAAACTAGTTGATTAAAAAACACTTTGTTTTGGACTGCTCCCCCTCAAAATAGCACTCCCCCTTAAGAGTTGCTTCTTAAAAATTCTCCCCCTTTTTGACCAAAATTGCCAAAGGATCACTGCTGGGTGTTGAGGCCGTCAAACTTGGCTGAAAGTACGTTGAGCTAATCCTGAATTGCTGCCATCCTGTCAGTGTGCTCATTCTGAACTTCTCTGAGTCCATCAATCCTTTCCAGGATGATCTGATATGCATCTGGTGGAGGTGCAGCTAATGAATTTGAAGCTCTGCTCCTCTTGCCTCTGCTTTAGTTTCCATAGGATCACCTTCTCCTTGGTCACCCTCCTCCTCATCACCTGGAAGACAACTTTGTATCCTTGATATGGTTTGTTTGTTAATGGCTAATAGTGGAGTCATGGGACTGATGTCTTGAGGGATTGAAACACCTTTTGCTCTGAAAAGTCTCATGAGAAGGCTAGGAAAGATCAGCTTAGATCTAGAGGCGATTCTAGTCTCCTCCACAATTGTGTCAAATATGTGAGAGCTGATGTCAATGAAGGTTTTCTCCTTGAGCTCCATAAAAAATATAGCTTTGGCATTGGTGATAGTAGTCATTTTCCTTATTGGATATAAGTTGAACATCATAATGGTGGTCAGACACCTCATATCAGCAAGGAAGGCATTAGTGTTGAGACATCTCCCCTCTTTCACACCACCAATCCTATTCTGGAAAGTTTCTATAGAGAGCATCCTGTCTTCATAATTGGTGAATTCATAATCCTCTAAACCCTCAAGACCTAGAACTTCATCAATGTCATGTGCATCTATGGTGAACTCATGACCTCTGATCCAAATATTCAACTTATCCTCCTTTATAATAACATTTGCATAGAATTCCCTTATTAAGGGTTCACACACTGCAGGTAGGTCACCTAGTAACTTATCCCATCCTTTGCCTTCAAAGAATTCTGGAATGAAGGTATCCTTCAAGTCATTTAAATCCACAAACCTCTCCTAGATAATTGTTCCCTTTATGAAAGAATCTCTGTATCTCTCAAAGTGCTTAACAGACCTAAACAGGTTGTGGTCCATTTTCAGCCTTTTATTAGCCTTCTTAGCAGGAGTCTTCTTCTTTGCAGGTGTGGGAGCCATCTGTAAACAAGTAGAAAAAGCCAAAACAAGAGTAGAACATGGTATGTGGAAATGCACACATATTAGTAACAAGTTAGTTGCAAAGGGAGTAACAGAGAGTCAATTCAACACAAAGACCAAGCACAGTTGAGAACCAAAAACAGACACAAACATCTATAAATGGATAGTGTAAACCACAAATAGAAATAAAAACAAAAAAATAGGCATATGTCAATGAGACATATCATAATGAGTATGAAATGTGCTAGTTAAACCCTCAAGATAGAAGCACACACATGATATGGTAACTCAAACTCAAAGCAATATTTGCCAATAAATCCAAAATCATAGACATTCTGAAACGTCCAATCTCTCATCTAGAGAAAAACACATAAAACCCCAAACCCATATACCTAATGGGTATGAAAACTATCAAATAGCAAAGATCAGAACAAAAACTAGCACAATGAGACAAAAACATGATAACAAATATATTCAGCAACAGAACCAACCAAACCCAACATTTTAAGCAAACCTATGTATAAACACACAAAAAAAAAAAAAAAAAAAAAAAAATTCAATTTTTTTTTTGGGCTTTTTTTTGTTTGCTTGAAAGTAGAACAAATAATTTTATTATTTTTTTATTTGAGGGTGTTCCTTATTTGTTTTAGAGGGTAAACAAATAAAAAAATTTAATTATTATATATATATATATAAATTTTTTTTTTTCCTTCAGGTCAGGGTGTTCTTGGGAACGCCCTAACATGAACGTGGCGCCACCACTGCAATAATTCCACTCAGCCTTGTTACTCAAAACCTAAAATCTAATCCTGATTTGTTCTCAAAATAAAGCATTTAAACACCGTAAATTGAAAACTATAACTCAAACACTCTAACATTAAATAATAGTGAAAAGAGTGAGTGATTATTAAATATAGTTGCACACAAACTCATAAACTTGATCTTTTCGGTGAAGTGGTGTTTTTATATCTTTATATTATATGTTGAGTTATATGTATAATGAGTAATATGTCGTACTTATAAAGTGTTATTTTTTTTTTTTTTTTTTTTACTTTGAAGTCCAACAAAATAATAAAATTAAGAAATTAAGTATTACATAGGCTAAGGACTTGACATTGATTTTAATTTTTTCGTTGTGGTTTATGGGGAATATATCATGATAGAAGGAAAATATATGAAATTATTAGTAAACATTTGTAAGGTTGAATTTAATCAACCATCTTGTTGCTTTATTCCGTTCCAATTTGCTTGTATTTTAGCACTTAGAAACGTGTATTTAGGTGGGATTCATGTAAGGGTAGTGAGTGAGAGAGTGTGAAGAAATGCTTAAGTTTGTGCAATGATGCAGGGATTCATGGCTAGGACTCGCGACTGGCAAGCTGCCAATTGCAGCACACGAGTGAAGCGTGCGAGAAGATGAACAGTCATGCTAGCTGGTGCACTACAGGACAAAAGGTCCAGTCTGGCCGTTCTATTATCTCGCGGCTTGAAATCACGACTCAGTCAAGTCGCGAGGCCAAGCCACCAACCAGCTCTGTTTTGAAAAACTTGACTCTTCGTATTCCTTTCTCACTATAGTATAAATACTCCTTATACCCACGAAATGTAGAGAGCTTCCAGAGAGAATTTTGAGAGAGAAACCTAGAGAAAAACAAGATTGGTTCATCCACAATCTTGACATAGAGACTCTTCAAATTCCTCTACTTTCACCCTCTCTGTAAGGTTGAATTTTATCAATCATCTTGTTGGCTTTATTCCGTGCCAATTTGCTTGTATTTCAACACTTAGAAACCCTGTATTTAGGTGGGATTCACGTAAGGGTAGTGTGTGAGAGAGTGTGAAGAAATGTTCCTCATTGTGCAAAGAAGTAGGACTCGCGTTGGAACTCGCAGGTGGCTCACGGGTGGCAAGCCAGGGAGGAGAGGGTCATGTGTCAAGCATGCGGGAAGCTGAAGCGTTATGCCAGCTGGTGCATTATAAGACAAAATATCCAGACTAGCAATGCAGTTAACTCGCGGCTTGAACTCGGGACTTAGTCAAGTCGCGAAGGCCAAGCTGCCAACTTGCTCTGTTTAGGAAAATTGTCTCTTCGTATTCCAAACACACACCATTATATATAGACCCTTATACCCACGAAATGTAGAGAGCTTCCCAGAGAGAATTTTGAGAGAAAAACTCTAGAGAAAAATAAGATTGATTCATCCACAATCTTCATCTAAGAGACTCTTCAAATTCCTCTACTTTCTTCTTTCCATTGATACATCCTTGAGAGGTTTTTGACCAAATCCTTTTTCACCACACCCATGTTCGTGAGAAAGTCTTTTGGTGCTAAGCAAACCAGTTTGGAAGGGACCAATGGTTGTTGGTTGATGCTATAGGCTATAGCGGAATCCGATAAGCTAGAGAAGAAAAGGTTCGGCGCAACCTCGTTAGAGCAAGAAGCTTGAAGGGCTTAGGTACTTGGATAGATTAGGCTTGGAGGGTCTATTGATGTTCATGTATTCCAAATACATTTTCTAGTGGATTATTTACCGCTTGGAGGGCGGCGGAGAGGTTTTACGCCGAGGGCTTCAGTTTCCTCTTCAATAACACATCACGTGTTGTCCTTGTGTTTGCATCTCTCTTCTTTATCTTTGCCATTTATTTTCTTGTTGTGGATGTGATTATAATTGGTTTAGATTGTTTATCAATTTTATGTTTGGCTTATGTTCATGTTTTGCACGTTAATTGTTTAATAATAAGCTTGAATTGATAATTTGTAATTTGGTGTCTAAACGTTCAAAGGTATTTAACACACATATTGAACTTTCAATTGGTATTAGAGCGGGTGCACTTGCTGTGGTTCAAACACCTTAGTGCAATCCCTAACCTCGTATTGAGATGGATAGGTCTTAATCTCTAAATGTGCCACCATTTTTTTATGGTAATAATTATGCTTTTTGGAAAGTCTGAATGAGACATTTTTGTGTTCTATTGATGATGCTGTGTGGGATGCAGTTGAAGTTGGTTGGACTAGGCCGGAGGCTTCCAAATCCACTTGGGATAAGGCAGCTCTTACGGCGACTAACGCTAACAGTAAAGCATTGAATGCTATTTTCTGTGGTGTCTCTTCAGAAGAATTTCACATGATTTCACATATTACTATTGCTAAGGAAGCATGAGAGATTCTGGAGACTACTTATGAAGAACAAAGAAAGTGAAAGACACTAAGCTGCAGATGTTGACCACTCGCTTTGAGGAGCTCAAGATGAGTGAGGATGAGTCTTTTGACTCTTTTTATAGTAAGCTAAATGAGGTGGTTGTCGGCAAATTCAATTTGGGGAAAAGACGGAGGATTCTAAAATATAAGGAAGATCCTTCGGTCACTGCCGGAAAGCTTCCGTGCCAAAGTAACAGCTATTGAAGAGAGCAAGGATCTTGATGACATTAAAGTTCAAGAGTTGGTTGGTTCATTGCAAACATATGAATTGTCACTGCCCATGTAAACGAAGAGCAAATCTTTTGCTCTTAAGACAATTGATGAGAAGGTAGTATCTCATGACTCTTCGGATGAAGATGCTATAGATAAAGATGTGGCATACCTTGTAAAAACTTCCGGAAGTTCTTAAAACTTAAGAACAATGGGAAATTTGGTGACAAAGGAAAATTTCAAAATTTCGGGAAGGAGAAAAAGGAATTTAGAAGGAAAAGGTAGAGAATCCCAATCTTCGCAAGGAATCACGTGCTTCGAGTGTAATGGACATGGACATTTCAAAAGGAATGTCCCAACTATTTGAAGTCAAAGGGCAAGGTCTATGCTACTACTCTAAGTGACTCGGATTCGTCAAATTCTGATTCTAAGGATAGTTGTGACGGAGAAGGAAATTACTCCGCATTCATGACCATTGTACATATGGAATCCTCAGATGATCTGGGTACACTTGTGAAGGAAGATCACTTCTAAGATCACAACGGGGTACTAGAATGAATCATTTTTTGTCAATTTTGCAGATTGCAAGGACATACTAGACCAACTGTCATAAACTGAAAGCATTGAATAATGCAAGCACTCCTCGATCACGAGGAAGGAGAAATGACGAGAGGTCTTGGGGTGGAGAGCAACCAAGAAGTCAAAATTGTGATCCAGGAATGATGGACGTGATGAAGATGATTGGTGCCTTCACCAATTGCTTGGAAAGCTTCACAAGAAGGTTTGAAAGTCCTAACTCTCATACCCAATTAGTCAGGATATCACCCCTAACGCAGTGACGTGTGGGTGACGAAGGGTACTCATGCATAAGATTAAACATGTCCATGCATAATTCTTCCATGCTTTGTGAATATGCTTGGTTGTGTGTTCTTGGAGTTTTTCTTGTTGATATATTGTTTTGTTTGTGTTTTTGTTTCAAAATTTTTTCATTTTGTTATGCTATTCTGTTCACTTTACTGCTTTTGTCAAAAATCCAAAACATAAAAAGTGAAAATCCAAAAGTTTGATCATGTTTGAGTTTTGTCACAAAGCATGTTTTGCCTTGTACTTTTACTAATGGCTTTGTGCATTGACCGACTTAGCTTGTCTCTCATGCACTCATATCATTGTGGGAAAATCTTGATTCTATGTATGTTTAAATAGATCTTCAACTTGTCATAATGATTAGTGAATGTTTTGTTGATCTTGAGAATGCATAGACTGCCTATATATCTTCCCACTCTTTTTTATGCTTTAAAAGAGCTCTCAAATGTAAATCTCAAATGAAAAGGATATAGAGCTGCAAAAGCCTTGCACATACTAGTATTTGACTAGGAAAAAGGGAAAGCGACAAATAAAATGTATGATGCCAAAAAGCCAAAGGCTATCTCAAATTGAAAATTACAAATTTAGGCATAGATCTCAAAATGAATGTATTGATTCAAAATGATCAAATGATATGATCATATGGAGCAAATGAAAGCTTCAAAGAAATGTACTCAAGTTTATGTGGGAGGTCATATATGCCTACTTCTATAATTGAGATGGACACATTATCTAGTATAGTTGTGTATGCCTTGTTGAATGATCATTGAAGCTTCACATTAGACTAAGGACTATCTCATTTTGATACACACACATCACACAAGTTATGTTCAATGAATACCATATTATTTGTGTGATTGTACTTGATTAAATGTGTTTTCACATGCTCAATCTTTGTTGATCAAATACAAAAATATTTTAGAGTGTTTTAGTTGTTTTAGGAAAGTATTTTGTTTTTACAAAAATGTCAAAAATTTAAAAAGTGTTGTCCTTTTTGACACTCAGTTGCGGGTTGTCCCAGTCGCATGCCCTAGTCGCGAGCCCACTCGAGATTTTTCGACGGCTCACTGGTGAGTCAAGGTTCTCAGTCGTTAAAAATACTTAGAAAATTTTTCAAAATTTGATTATTTTTTATTCTCCGGCTAGTGTGCGACTTGTTCGCAGGTGGAAGGTCAGTCGCAAGAGGTACATAGAGATTTTCCGGCTCACCTCGACTCTCTCTCGAGTAGACCTTCCAGTCGATAAAAACACTTAGAAAATTTTTCACGAATCTTGGTTTCAAGTTTTTCCGCTTACCCGACTAACTGGCAACTTGACTCATATCGCGAAAAACACGTGTTTTGCGTTTTAAAGACAGTTTTTAAAAATTTCAGTTTTTCCCTCAAAATTTTTTGTGACTGTTCATTGTCTTCCCCTTTCTCTCTCTCAAACACTCCGAGTTCTCTTCAAAAACGCTCCATTTTTGCCCATTTCTACTCAAATCTTCAAGAAAAAGGTATGGGTTTTCTTTTTACTTCTATTTCATGATTTGAACATTATTTTCTTGAATCTGTGAGTGTGTTGTTGACATTATGCTTGAGAAATATCATGCTCGTGTGGATTTGCTTATCTTGTTGAGTGTCTTTGTTTGAGTGTTAGTGATTTTGATGGTCATTGATTATTTTACTGTTGTTTATAGAGAGTCTGTGCTCTGTGATGTGTTTCATGAATGCGTTGCTCCATTCATATCTGTTATTGTATTTTGTCACAATATTTGTCTTTGTGACTTTGTGATGCTCATTGCCTACTGATTCTGAGTTATTTCTGATCATCATCATATTTGTTTGCCTATTTCACTAAATATGTCAGTGTTGCTTATGATTCTTGGTGTTAACCTGGTTCATGTTTCTATGTTTTAGTGAAATCTCTCTGTTTCACATTCTTATATTTGAATCTAATCAAACTAAAGTTTGTACCTTGTGGTATTGCATTTGGTTCTTTGATGTGTGTTTGTTCTCTTGCAGATGACTCGTCATTCCTCTAAAGGTAAAAACATTGTAACCGATGATCAATCAACCCCGATTGCTAAACGAACATGATTTTCATCTCAGCCTTCTAGAGACTCTACCACTGAGAGATTCAAGACACCTCTTGACTCAAAGACCTACACAGAAATTTTTGAAAAGGCTCCTCCTATTGTGGAACAAATAGTCAAATTTGATACTCTGGGGATAACATTTATCCTTAGGATCTTTGAATCAAGAGATTGGGTTGATCTATTCGGGAATTTCGAAGATCCAGTTGAGGAATTGGTTAAGGAATTCTACTCCAATGCCAGATACACTAGAGTAGAGTTGAAATGTTGGGTACGGGGAATGGAATTCTCCATCAATCCAAATTACATTGCAAAGGTTCTTCGCGTCACAAGACCAGCAAGTGTGGACACAACTCCATATGATGACTGAATACTCAGGCTCAAGACATTCTTCAAGTTCTTGGACCTGATCATGAAGTTGTCAGCAAGGGAACCTTTATAGGCATTGGACAGTTTTCCCCTGAACTGACGACTCTGAAGTTGATCATGTTCTCCAACCTATACCCATTGTCTAACACTGCCTTCATCAATCTTGGAAGAGCACAAGCTCTCTGTGATCTCATTAACGATGTACCGATTAATATCTGTGCCCACATATTTCAGACCATTGGGAAAGCAGCAGCTCGATCAGCAACTCGAACTTACCTTCCTTTTTGCAATCTCATTATGAAGATTTTGGTTCGTGACGGCGTTCGTACACCGTCAGATGGAAAGATTATACCACATTCTAGACCAATATCTATGATGACTCTTCAGGCAAGCAAGAGTCACTCTTCTTGTAAGGTTGAATTTTATCAACCATCTTGTTGGCTTTATTCCATGCCAAGTTGCTTGTAATTCAGCACTTAGTAACCTTGTATTTATGTGGGATTCATGTAAGGGTAGTGTGTGAGAGAGTGTGAAGAAATGCTTAAGATTGTGCAAAGAAGCAGGGATTCGCAGCTGGAACTCACGAGTGACTTGTGACTGGCAAGCCGCCAAAATGCAGCACATGAGTAAAACATGCAAGAAGACGAACAATCATGCCAGCTGGTACACTACAGGATAAAAATCCAGCCTAGCCTTTCTGTTACCTTGCAGCTTGATCTCGCGACTCAGTCAAGTCGCGAGGCCAAGCCGCCAACCAGCCATGTTTGGGAAAAACTGACTCTTTGTATTCCTTTCTCACCCCACTATATATATACCCTTATACCCACAAAATGTAGAGAGCTTCCAGAAAGAATTTTGAGAGAGAAACAATAGAGAAAAAAAAGATTAATTCATCTACAATCTTCACCTAAGAGACTCTTCAAATTCCTCTACTCTCTTCCTCTCCATTGATACATCTTTGAGAGGTTCTTGACCAAATCCTTTTCTCACCACACCCACGTCTGTGAGAAGGTCTTTTCGTGCTTAGGGAAGCAGTTTGGAAGGGACCAATGATTATTGGTTGATGCTATGGGCTATAGCAGAATCTGGTAAGCTAGAAAAGAAAAAGGTTCGGCGCAACCTCGTTAGAGCAAGAAGCTTGAAGGGCTTAGGTACCTGAGTAGATTAGGATTGAACGGTCTATTACTGTTCATGTATCCCAATTAAATTTTCTAGTGGATTATTGATCGCTTGGAGGGCGACAGAGAGGTTTTACACCGAGGGCTTCGGTTTCCTCTTCGATAACACATTGCCGTATTGTCTTTGTATTTGTATCTCTCTTTCCTTAATCTTTACCTTTTATTATTTGCTATGGATGTGATTTTAAATTAGTTTAGATTGTTTATCAATTCTGTCATTAGCTTATGTTCATGTTCCGTACATTTATTGTTTGATAATATGCTTGAATTGATATGTTAGGTTCTAAGGTCTTAGGATTTTATGTATTTAGAACTCTAATTTGTAATGTTGGCAAACCATGATCAAAACATTGTATTTAGTCTTATTTAGACTTGCTCAAAGTTGGTTTAATATTGTAAAGTTGGAATCGAGTGGCTGCAGAAGTACTTGGGACTTTCGGCCTGGCTCGATCGATCGAAGAATAGACTCGATCGATCGAA